>NC_040027.1:5416072-5547259 GCF_000972845.2 Larimichthys crocea | reverse complement strand
AATATCTCAAATATTCTATATCATTTAATCATTTGAATGGTAATGCTATCTTCTTGTCCTTTGAGCTTCTCTGTAGGTTTCTCAACTCAGAACAAGCCTTTACATTAACCTTGCCATAACATCAAACTCCTCCTGCCTGTTCCCATTTTACTTCATTTAGATGAAACCCAGCAATAAGTAAATATCTTTTTTTGACTTCGAACAGTCACCAAAAACCTCAAGCAGAGGGTCTGCTGTATAAAATCAGCTGAACCTACAGGCAACCCTTGAACGGAAGCATCCCAGGGTGCCGCACAACGGCAAAACAACACTGTGGTCTAACACGAGTGATCAGAGTCCTAACTCTGCATTTCCCCTCCTGCCTCTCACTGAGCTGTCTGCAGTGATTGATGAAATCACTTTGACCCTCCGTTGGTTTCTCAAAACCCCACTTTCCCTGTAGCTGTGGGGAACTTCCCGTCTGTCTCTCTCTCTCTCTCTCTCTCTCTCTCTCTCTCTCTTCCACTTTTTTTTCCCTGTTAAAAGGGTTTTTGTGGGCAAGTGACTTTGGGCTATACAAATAAAATTGATTTGAATTGATTTAAGATCAGACTAAAGCAAACAAACTAAAGTCAAACTTACTCCTTCTGTTGAAAAATACCCTGATAATTATATTTATATTAGATTGTTAACACTGATGTAGCTGTTTGAAGTGGAGCTAAATACTTTAAAAATTAAGCAGTGTAGCTAGGCTGTTCCCAACCAAATTGACAGAACGGAAGTCTGAGGGATCTTGATACGATTAATGAGGCAGGAAAGAAGAAAAAAACTACACAAACATTTATTTTCTAACTTTTCTAATATTTGCTGTTTTCCTGAAATGCTGGATCATTCTACATCGCACTGGTCTGGTCCAGGTCTCCATGCTGTTGATACACTCTGTCTTAGTTTAGATGGTCTTGAAATGGTAAATGGACTGTACTTATATAACACCTTTCTAGTTTTCCGACCACTCAAAGCTTTTACACTACATATCTCATTCACCCATTCATACACATTCACACACTGATGGCACAGCCTTCAGGAGCAATTTGGGGTTCAGTATCTTGCCCAGGGACACTTTGACATGCAGACTGGAGAAGCCGGGGATCGAATGATCATCTGATTATCAGGAGGTGGATTGTCACAATAGTGTTGGCCTACAGTACAGATGCAAAGGTTTAAAAAAATAAATAAAAATACTGCTTCATTTATCTTTACATGTCCACTCACTTTCTGTCAAAACACATGGTGATCATTTAATTTCAAATAAAGAGAGTTGAAATGTGGACGTCTTTCTGACTGCACCATCCAACCATCCATCCATCCATCCACCCACCCAACCACTGAAACCTGACCTTCAGTGAGTGACAGCAATATGGGAAATAAACACCTACAGCTCAAACTCTATTGGCTGACCTTGTAGTCTTCCAAACTGCAGCACTCCATCCTTTCACCCTGCATACTCTGCTCACTCCTCTGCATAACTCAGTGAAGGGTCTGAATGATGAACAGGTACCATTCAGAACATCACAGAAGAATTCACAGCCCAAGACAGGTGAAGTTCAACATCCAACAGATGTGAGTTAAGGCAGTTCATAAATAAAGCCTTTATATAACCATATAGAGTATCAAAGCCATGTTCACGTGGAGACGTTTAATGCTCTGTCCAGAGCACAGGCCTATTTAGAATTCCAGATTTTCAGTTGTGATAATCAAAGTGCCCACAAGCCTGTCATGAGCTGAGCATCTGCTGTGCCAACAAAAGGACTTCTAGCTTTGCTTCTTTGTTGGATTAAGTACAGTATTATTAGTACAATGACAGAAATATACTTGTTTCTGTCAACCTTACATGTTTTGAATAGGATTCTTATTCTAAATACAACAGTGGTGGACGGGCTCACCTGGTCTTGCAGAGACATGACAGGGTTGTTTTTGGTCGTGTTAATGTGCAGGACGTGGAAGCCATTCTTCCCACACAGATCGTAGGCAATGTTTGTGAAGGACGTGCTGGCCGTCTTGGGCACCCTGTTGTAGATGATGACCATGTCGTCTTTGTCTACCGGACGTGACGAGTCCCACCGCACATCTTCGCTGTGACGCTGCTCCACCTCAGCCACCTCGTGTCTGGCAATGACACGTTCTGTACAGGCAGAAAATACAATGTTTACACATGAACCATCAGACGCGTATGTATATGAATGTTTATGTGATGCTGAACTGGCTGCCTCCATTTTAATGAGCCAGTTAAAAAATTTGTGTGTTTGTTATTCTCATTTGGCAACACACACAGCAAGTGCAAGGCCACCAACACAATGATGCAGACAAAGACAAAGGTACAGCAGTTGTAGAAATGAACGAGCAGTTTAAATGTAAGGGCAGTGGGCTGGTTAGCATGCCTTAATTAAAGGAAAACAAGTCAGACCTTCAAAACACAATAACACCGAAACAACTAATTAAGCTTTTGATGATAATATTGACAGGAGCTATAATTAAAAGTGTTTCCTCCACTGCAGTGTTAATTAAAACCAATTACACAATGCCTTGTGAGCCTCTCTTGGACCGGCTGTGTGTTATTCAAAGTAATGCAGGCCCCCCTTCGCTGTCAGACACTGAGGAGAGAGGAGCCATGTGTCTGCAGGATGAGGCAGATGGGTGCTCTCTTGGCCCTCGTTCCTCTTTAAGGGATTCTACAGTAAATGTGCGGGCGGTTAGTTACTGCTCACTATCTCATGAATAAACACAAACATTTACACAATGTGTGCACAATGCAGTCTGCTTTCTCTCACTGCCACATCCTCATCTGTCATTCCACTCAACATTCAGCTTCAAGTGCAGTATGGTGAATGTTGAACGGAGAGTTTTTCATTTTGAAATGTGGTAGTACGAGGCTCATGAGCGGTGTGCTGCAGCAGATGGTGGTCACTGTGCTCTCTGCACTGCTGTGGACAGGCTCAGCAGAAGAACATGTTGGAGCTACACCTCACAGTACTATATGAAGAATATGCTGCCTGCTTCACCTTACTGCTAGACAGACATGGTACCGACCACAGAGTAAGCCCTCCTAACTTTATGGCCGTGTTGTGCTGTTCTGCAGTACTGTAGGTACACACTGACTCATAACCTCATGTACACTATACAAGCCCACTTCAAAATACCTGAATGTCCCTTTAAGATACAAACTTGTTCAGTATCGCTGAACAGTATGCCAACATTTATTGATCTCGAAGATGATTAAAGGTGCGGTGTGTGGGATTTAGTGGCATCTGGTGGTGAAGTTGCACTGCTGGCCTAACATGGCTGACTGAAGAGGACTCGCTCCCTCTGTGGATATAACAGGCTCATTTTAAAAAGGTCAGAAAAACATACACACATGAAAACATAGCTATGCCTATTATATTCAGATTCTGCCTATACATCTCCTTAAAGTTACACACGGGCCCTGGACACTACCACTATTTAGACTGCTGGCTGTTGTATTCAGATGATTGTGTTTCCATCATCTGTCTCTCTGAGTTTGTCTTGTTTGCTCTGCAGTCCACGTGCTGTGTGCCAGCTGTTTGCACTCATCCTTCATGTGATCAACAGGGTGGTGCAGTAGTCTGTTCTTCTGATTTGTTGTGCTCTCACCCAGTCTGGCTCTGGACTCCTCCAGTTTCTGGATCTGGTTCTCGATGAACAGCATCGCCACTCCAAACGCCAGAACAGCCAGCAGCTGGAACCTGTGCGGCGGCATCGTGCTCCTCAGAAGCCCCATCAGGTCACACGGGAGGCCGGGTCATGGCGCGGACAGCACGCGGGGAAGTGTCTCAGCTCCACCGCTACAGGCAAACACAGGAACAACACAGGAGGAGCTGGCCTCAGGTCAGTGACTGGATGAACTTCTCTCACGTTAACTGTTCGGCGCCATCAGCTGATCCTCAACCACTGATCGACCGGATTCACCGCAGGTTAGCTTCTCCGCTCATGCTACCGTCTGTCACTGTCACTTCAGGCTTCTGTTCAGTCCACAGCACGCAGACTGCACGGTCCGTCCAGACCCGACATGAAGCTGGAGGACTGCAGACATGTACAGACCAGCCTGGTGGAATGCAGCGTCTTCTTCTGCTTCCTGTTCACTTGAGGAACAACGCTGAGTGTGAACACTGCCCCCTACTGACCCGCGTGTGTACTGTGACAACAAAGCAACAAACGAACTGAATGTAAACCTTCTGTCGTCTCCAGAATAGCGCAGTGTTAGCTCACTTCTAATTAATACTCAGTGGATGGATGGGAAGCAGTGATCTGTACTCCTGATTCAAATGATCAGCTCGTCATCGAGCTCTGCAGTGGTCTGATAACGAGCCACTCATTTGAATCAGGTGTGGTGGAGCAGGAACCATCTAAAACATGCAGGGCAGTGGTCCCCGAGGACCAGGGTTGAGAAACTGCACTAGTTCACTAGTGACAGTCACAATATACAAGGTGGATAAGAAAATCCTCATGAATAAATAAATGTTGGTGTCCTGGTGGATCAGCTGGTAGAGTGAGCTCTTCACGTACGAGAGGCTGAGTCCATCCTGCGCGACCTGGTTCTGACTCCGGCCTGTGGCTTACGGACATTTCCTTTGCTGTGTGTCATTCCCCCTCTCTCCCCCTGCTTTCCTGTCTGCCTTCAGCTGTCTGTCTGTCTGTCTTTAGCTGTCCACTCTCACAAGCTGAGAGCTGTCCAGAGATCCCAGCGACTCCTCAGTGAGTTCATTCAGCCACGTCTCTGTGCTGCTACACTCTCCACACTCCCTCTGTAGCCTGCTTAGCACTGTAATAGATAATAGATGATAATAGACGCTACTCATGGTTTGTACCATCTTAGATCCAGCTCTGCATCCTCATCTCCTTCTCCTCACTTCAGCATGGATCTTTCCACAGAGAGTAACACTGCATAATGCTAACAGCTGTTCTCCGGTGTAAACAACAGAGGCTTTATCTTAACAGCTCACCAATGTATCATGAAATATTTCTCAGATAACTTTGCTTCCTCATCCACTGTGAGGAGGGAAGTGTGTTGAGATACCTAACATTATCAGAAAATTGTGGATGTATCTGGTAGCCGTAAGTTCTTCTCTTGTGACAGCTTCTGCTTTATCAACACAACTTGGACAAACAGTAAAATAAGTCATTGGATCATGATGTGATGAGACTTCCAACAGCGCTGCTCAGAAACATTTCAGAACATGTCTCTCTGTGGCCACACAAGCCCTGATGGAAAAAGGAGGCGTAGGCCTATGTAAAATATTTTTGGTCATATCTTAAAATATTCACCATCAAGTCATCATTATAGATTTATTCATGAACTTCACTTGACTTCCAAGAAGCACCTTTAACTCCAGCTTTGCATCACACCTACAATATTGACCACCTGTGTAATAATAAGGCGTCTCCTAATAAGGAGAATGACCTGTGTGAGGTGTTGGTGGTCCACTGGTAAACTGTTATTGGATGTAATTGAAATACATATTACAGCTTTTGTTTTTAAATAATGACTAATCAATCATTCTTCTGATAGTAAGGGAAGTCATCAGATCTTTAAAAAATAGAAATACTTTCAAGTGAAAGTCCTGCATTAAACTTTAAACCTTAAACTTTTTTCTTTGACTCAAAATAAAAATAAAAAAGTACAGAATAATGCATATCATATTATACAAATTAGAATTATTTATGTATTAGTGTATTAATATGTAAGCATAAGTAATTTTTTAAATAAAAATTGTGAATCTTGTAAGATAAGATAAGATAAGACGTGTTGTCAGACCAGTCCAGTTTGTTGTAAGTACCTCAAAACTGTACAGTACTTATGTAAAGTATTTAAGTAAATGTACATCCCACCAGTGGTATGAATTTCCGGAGGGGCAGTTGTATGATGACAAGTTGGTCATATCCTTTGTCGTAATGCATGTGCTCACTCATGTTTGTACATATTAAGAAGGTGCAGATGTGTACATGATTCTGTACTGGTTAGATTTATGTTTACGAATTTAGTCTTTAAACATAAATGTAAATCATCCCTTAAATGTTCACTGCAAAATTAACAAACCCTTTAGCATGTCTGTAGAGCTTCCACTCTTTTCACAAGGACTGTTGCACGAGTATACACATAGTATTAGATTAGATATACTTTATTCATCCCACCACGGAAAAATTTACTTGTTACAGCAAGAAAAGTGTAGCATACTCTACAGAATTAGAAAAAAAGTAGAAAAGACCAAAACAAAAAACACAATAAACTGACAGAAATATCTATAACCTACACAATAAACATAAAAACAATCAACTTTGAAAACAGACAAGTACTGAGGATATTAGTGTTAAACATCCAGTTTGTAGATTTATTCTCATCTGTTGCCAAAAACAAATGAAAAAGTAGACACATTTGACTTTTTGACATGAAGCAGAACTATCTCTTTATCTGAGGCACTGTGTGACATTGTCAGGCCTTTCATTTCCCCTTCTGATACAGATCAGGCCCACTCACACATGGATGCTAATATGCTAATTGAGTGTGCCTGAGAAAAGGGCACACTACTTAATCCTTGTGTCGTCCTGGGGTCAAAAACACTCTCATGTAAGTTTCATGTAAACAAGGTCTATTGGCCCTAAATTCCAAAACGAAGGGAACGAATTGGGGTAATGGGTTGGACTGAAGTAAGTTTAAGTAAGACAGAATTGATTGATAATTAATACAATATGTTTTAAATATCCGTCAAACCATCCGTCCCCGAGTGCTGTATAATGTGTGTATTGTTCCTGAAGGGATTAATATGGCTAAGCTTGATGTGGCGTGTCCTATCCTCCACCCACAGTTGCCCAGATCCATTGTTTCACTTCTTACCTTCAGGGTCTGTTATGCTTGGCCTGGCACACAGCTGTTGTCTGAGCTCAGCTCATTTTCCACTGACAAAAGCATCTATAACCATGTCACCAGTGACACTTAAGATATTAAGACATGACATGTTGCTGTTGAAGATAATGCAAAAGTTAATATTTAAAACAACAGTCTTCAGCTTTTATTGTTGAAGCTGACTGAGTACAACATTGGAAGTACTGTTGCTTGCCAGACACACACTGTAACAACAAAACAAATTGGACCTTGAAAGGCTGCTTAATGTGTGGTGAAACACTTGTATTCTTAGTTTAAAACTGCACACACAATAATTTTACCTTTTATCAGTTAAAGTCCATGTAAAGTAAGAATAAATATGTGTTAGAAATAAGAAGAAATATGAGTTTGACAGATCAAAGAAGAAAGTGTTATTAACTACCCAGACAAATTTAAATGATTAAAAATATCAACGAGTTTATGAAATTAGCTGTAAAAATGAGTTCTCAGCTCCAGGACTGTGGGGGCGTGTCCGATGAGTGTGCTGAAGCCACGCCCCCACTGTCAGATGAGTTCAGAAAATAACATGACTAACTTTGAAACACTGAATTCATCTCTATCTCTCTCCTAGGGGTGCAGGGGTATGCTCAGGGTGGCCTCAGCGTGTCATCGAGCCACCCTTTAAGGACCGCCCACAAAATCCTGGACTGAAAACTGGTGAAAAACTGTATGAACCTCTAACTCCGCATCTCAGTAATATATCGTTCAAAGTCTTTTCACATGTTTTCAGCAACTATTTTACAGCATATTTAATGTGTTTGATGCAGACTTTAAGTATTTAAGTAACATAAAGGAAAGAGCGGTCTGACTCATTGACATATACTGTATAGTCTATATAGTCTCCCTTTATCTTTTAGGTTGCTACCAGTCCAGTCAATGTACATAAACATTGTTCTTACATTTTTATTTTTGTTTCTTTGTAAACTTTGAGGAAATTCTTCCAGCTATTATAAATTATTATTCCAGTTATAAAGAAATGACATGCACAATTGCGGAAAGTTCCTGCTCACTTTGACTATATGCTGGTAAAGTTTTGAGCTAATCTGTGACTTGTAATTTATATGTGCATACATCATCTTGTCATAATATCAAGTCTGACAATATCTAATTATTTAAATTACAGCAAAAAAAAGAATCCACAATATATTTCATGCACAAAAAAGGTTTGAATTTTGTACGCATATCTCAAGAACGTTGAGAAGAACAACACAAACTCAAAGTGTATGATCCTTGAAAAGCTGATGAAGAAGAACATAAGGAATCTGATGTGTGTCTTCTTGGGAGTTCTGCTCAATCACTGAATCATGAATCTACTGCACTAACAGAGCAGTGATGCATTTCTCAGCCAGTAGGTGGTGTCAGAGTTCCAAGAAAAAAATGCATTAGTTAGACCGTAACTCTTCTCGTAAAACTTAGCAATGATTTATAAATCTGGTTAAACTAGAGCTAAAGGTCAGCAGCAAACTCAGGTTCTGCACCAACTTCCAAAGAATTATTATACAATTATTCAAATAAAAAAGGGTTATTGTTTTATTTCTAGCACACCAAGCATGGTTAATACCAAGGGTGGACTGACTATATGATTGCTGTCGTACACACACACTTCCTTCTTGAGCTAAAAGAATCTTCATGGCTCTGTGATGGTTTCATCATCACTTGTATGACTTGTATGATAGACATTTATGTCACAAAATCTTTCAGTTTAAAAAACATTTATTTAGTTGATGACAACATTTAACCAAAGTGATCAGTATCTGTGAAGCAATAGAAAATATTATTGCAGTAGATAACCAGTCTGTCCTCACAGATGTGAAGTGTTCATAAGTGTTCATGCAGCCTCTTCTAATATGGAAACTCCATGAGTGTAAGTCTCTGTAAGTCGCTTTGGATAAAAGCGTCTGCTAAATGCAATGTAATGTAATGTAATGAGTGAGCAGAAAAGGAGCCTAAAGAGGTTTCTCACATTGTCTTAATGCAGAGCCATTACTTCTTCTACAATTTAACGAAACAGTTAATGACTCACTTTTATTGTGATTAAATGTTACCACCCACTTATTACTTCCATTAATTGTATTATCAAGAAATGTGATTTCATGCAAATTATCTAAACATTTTCTGTCTGTTCTCTGGGAAATAAAGACAGATCCCAGAGGAGGAACTGGAACTGTGGTGCCTTGGTATCAAAGAGCAGTCCAGATACATACAGCACAGCACAGCACAGCACAGCACAGCACAGCACAGCACAGCGTCTGACCAATGGACAAGGCTTATATCAAAGATGCAGTGTCTATCCGAGGGGAGCCATTTACTTTATTCAATTACCCCAAAACAATGTGACAATTATTGTATTTATCATATGGTGCTGGAGGGCTGCAGATAACAGGTAACTGCCATGGATAAACTGATGACCACTGCATTTTCTATTGATAACACTAATAGGATAAACAACAACATAATAATCAATATGGTTGTTTATTTCAGATGTTTTGATCCTCTCTTTTATGACAGGACATGCTCAAATTCAATTAACTTCTCCACTTATTTCAATGTTAAATCTAACCTCTCAGCCTCATTTAATTTTTTTAAGAGTTTGAGGTAAGTGCAATCACACCTAAACACATAAATACACATTAGACATATGCATTTATAAATCCATTATCCAAATAAGTTAACCTAACCAATGTTATTTAGTCAGTTTGGCTAACGATAATTGTATGTAATGTAATTTGAGCTCCATTGCATCAGTAATAAGCAATGTTTTGATCAACTTAATTCTGTTTTCTTTTTTTTTTTCATTTTGACTCACAATAATTGAACTTACCTGCTCTGGGTGTAAACTAATGTCTAGGTGATGAATAGTTTGCTGTAACATGACCCTTTTTAATTTAATAATGAATTTGATAAATACACAATGTAGACCCAACAGCACAAGACAACTGTCTCCAATCTTCTAATATATCCAATCTAGTCTTATTCTTTACTTTGTGTTACATGATGTCACGAAGTCTGACTGAGCCAAAATAAGAATAACTTCATTAGTTATTATTGACACAAAAGAAAGAAATGACACAAAAGTAAATCACAAAACACAAAGATTTTTATAATTATGATTATATGATAATAATAAAAAAAAGACCATAAATGTTTCTGACAGATTAAAGTACAGAGAAATAAAAAAAAAAAAAAACACTCTTCCTTTGAATGCAGGCAAAAAAAAGTGAAAAAGTCAAGCATCATCACAGAGCTGTGGACATAAAAAACAAAACAAAAAGATGAATGAAATGATTCTACACATAGTCAAATCTCTGGGTGGACTGCCTGCCGTCCACACTCTGGGCTTTGTAGGAGTCATTGTAGGCTGGACGGGGCCTGATGTCAGACTTGTAGACGGTGTGTTGAGAGGCAGGTTTGTAGGCCATCCCATCATACCTGAAGAACACCAGAAAATAACCAATTTTAAATAAAAGATAGACAAAGATAAAGAGTTTGAGGCATTTTAAGCTGCTGGAATGAAATTATAACATCAGGGCTCACTGCTCCACTCTCTCTGGGTGTCCCATCACTCATGAGAATATTAAAATAGTCAAAAACAATATGACTGAAAACATATTACAAGGAATAGATCTACAAGTGTGACTGGGAGAAGCATATAAAGACTGTTTGTATCGTTTTGCAAGCAGCCTCGTAAGCATTTGCAACTCTGCATTATATATGCAGAGAAAAAAACACACCTAAGGATTTGCATTTACATTTTGCTGAGTATGAGTCCTTAAATTTGAAAGGCATGAAGATTTTTACTGCTCGCAGCATAACAAAATATATCCGAAGGTGCTTTATATTGTTGTTCAGCTTTGTCAGAAGCCAAGATTTCTGTCTTTAAGTGCTTTCATTTAACAGTGGTGAACATACAATCTACACTTGTATTTTGTATGTAGCACCTGCTTACTAGACATTTCTGTTGGATCTCTGCTCTATTTAACAGCTTACTTATCTGTTACTTTACTGTGCTGAAGCAGAGAAGTTCTTGCAAAGTTGCTGCCATTCCCCACCAGTTCTGCTAAAGGTCAGAAAAGGTCACAGATTAGTTATTACTTCCCTCAATGATGGGACGTACCTTTGCTTGTTATCTGGAGTCATTCCACGGCAGGCCAGACACATCATGATGCCTCCAATGACCAATATAGCACCACCAATCCAGCCAACGAAAAGAGCGGGGCCAAAAGTGTACCTGAAAGAAGACAGTGATTACAGGAAAACATAACAAAGTGCTGCAGAATATAAAAGAAAATATCCTTGTAACTTAACCTTACCTTGGAGTCAGAGCTCCCGTAAGTCCACCAACACCTCCTCCATACATACCAAACCCTTCACCAGCATATGACGTGAACCGAAAACTCTGCACAATCAAGTTGGCAAAGGCAGACACGCCAGCAATGCCACAGACCCCTAAAAATTAAGAAAACACAATGGATTGAATAAAAAAGGTGTAGCTGCAATAACGGAACTAAACGTTGCAAACAAACATTACTGCAACCTGCAAGAAGGAACAAGATCCCGGCTGTCAGGGTCATCGTGGCCTTGATGTTGTCCTCCATGTTCCCCATTTTCAAGCACTTCAGTGCAAATATGGCGATAAGGCAGCCGATGACTCCCAGAACAATACCTACAATCATCAAGGCCCGGACAGCTTGGAGCAGAGCTGAAAGCCAAAGTTAGAACATTTAGAACATTTCTCATCACATTATTTCAGAGGTACTTGTACTTTCTTTGAGTATGTTTTCATCCTACTTTAAACGTATTACTTATAGTCACTTTGCAAGTTAAGATTTTTTGATGATGAAACATAGAATTAACAGATAAATTCTGTTGTATTTTCATACATGGATCTACCCAACAGGGTATACAGTTGTTAAGATTAGCTCCATCTCCTACACATCAATGCATCAATAATGTTAATCCTTCACAAACAATAATACAGCACAATACTTTCACACTTTTCCTGATAATTCTGTACTTCTGTGCTATTGTTATTGTATTCATATGCTCATTTTTTCAGTTCTTAATCTTACAATAAACCAGAAAGACAAAATGGTACACACACACACACACACACACACATTTACATATGTACAAATACACAGATATACAGTACATGCAAAAATACCTGCAGACACATATATACAAGAACAAAAATGGTACCTTCCAATCACCCTGAAATAAACTACTTAAAAAAATTTATTTCAGCAAAGACAAATAACCGATTTATAAAGCATATTTAAAGGAGGCTTTAAGTGTTTAAGGAACACTTCAAGTATTGAGTAATTAAAGTAAAGAAAGTGAAGTAAGGAAAATACAGAAGTGCAGCTATGTTTTATTCCAGCAGCAGCGATATCAAAATTAATAAAATAAGGCAGCATGTAATAAAACATACTGACCTAAATGGAATCTTTCAATGGCCTCAGATATTGTACCCGTACAATTCTAGACTTAAGCCTTTAAGAGCTTATGTACAATATGCTCTACACTACATTCAGCTGTTAAGTACAGAGTGTGGAAATGTACTTTACATTGTGTGACACTCTGGTAAAGCTTGTGCTTGCTCAGCTAAGCTTTGGATGTCTCATCAAATTTCCATTTGATTCCGGAGAGACACCATCTTTTCTGCAGTCGACTGCATTTTTATGCAGGGGGGGAAATGGAGAAAATCTGCCCTAAAACCTCCCAAATATTCTAAAGTACCTTCCAAGGTCCTTTGGAAAATGTTCTCCTTAATCCAACATGTGGAGGAATATTCGATAAACGTCTCTTTCTCTCTACGTGTAATTCTCTTACCTGGCAGTCCAAGTATGGTAATATAAGGTTTGCACTCTGTTCTGCCATATGTTGTCCGTACACATGAGTTCCATAACCCATAACAGAAAAACATTTCTTCACATGCAGAAGGTAGGCGCTCTACACACCACATGTTCATTTCTGTTGCAACTGTTATTAAGACGTGCCCCAATGCAGACAACATGAATCCTATTAAATAAATAAAGAAATGAATCATTGAGGCAGCCATTTTAGATGTCCCGCTCAAACCAAGTTAGTCATGGAGTCGTGAAATGGCAGCGTTGGAGCTCTTGCTTATCTTTTTGTATGCTTCAACAAGGAACAGCTCTTATCAGATGTTTACCGAAAATTAATTTTCATGGGACTTTCATGGGCCCAGTTTCGGGGAATGGTAGCAATGAATGTTCACCCCCTGGAAACAGAAGGGCGTGGTTAACCTTTCATTATTCATTTCCCATAATTTTAAGGAAACGCAGAACTGACATGATTCCTCTCCTCTCACACCATTAGTGTTTTTTTTTTTTTTTACAGTTTGATTATATAAATATACTATGCTATCATTTTATAGCCAAAATTCCAGTTTTGCGCAAATAAGTCACTTTATAATACAGCTTAAAAATTCACTCATGCTGAGGTTTTTTGCTTCACATTTGTAGATGTGACAATAAAGTTACATTTGATGATTCAATCAATAAATGATATAAAACCTTTTCTTTGAATCGCAGAAGTACTTTAGTCTGCGTTGATTCTGTTACATTTTTAAACATAAACAAAACCATTATTTTATTTATTTAATTTATTATTGTTTTTTTTTTTTTTTTTGTAAATCACAATAAGCCTCATTTTCATACACCATACTTTTAAAGTTAGACCATATTAAAATACCTGGCAGTCCCAGAATGGTGAAATACGGTCGGCACTCTGTGAAGCCAGAACTCTGCCGGACACACGACCTCCACAGGCCCGAATACGAGTACACGGCGGTCACAGGGTTGTCAAAGAGGTCCTCCGTCGCCCACTGGTCCATCCCCGTCGCCGCAATTACTCCCGCCACCCCTAACAGACTCAGTAGAAAGCCCAAGACCTGACAAAGAGTGGCTGCCATCGTGCTGTCTTTTCTCAAACGCTCTGGATTCAAAAAGCTAACGGCCTCTCCTCAGCACTACAGCTCTGTGTTTGAATTTATTATCAGCAGGTGTGAAGTCAAGAAGGACTTCACCAGTGACCCTGCTTGTTTGCACACAGCCCAGTCATATAGAAGAGGAGTTGGGTGGAGCGTATTAGTATAAATGAAATATGGTCAGTACTAGTTCTCCTTGGTGTGAACACGATGTGCTTCTCTAACCACTGATTATATGGAGTCAGTGTGATTCTGAAAGTTTTAATGACCTTTACTACAGTTGTAGATCTGCTACTTATGTACCTATGTGTACTGTGGGTAGATTTAAAATATACATAGGTCCCAGAGTTTCTTAGTTAAAGATGTTTTGAATTCAAGCCATCAAGCTTACAGGCCCTGAAAACATATTTCTATATGCGATGGGACATGAACACACTAAACATACATTAGTACATTATCTATAGCCGCTCATCCTTTACAGGGTCGAGGGTAACTATAGCCCATCCCAGCTGGGATGGGCTATGGGATGGGCTGACACTGGGTGAGAGGCGGGGTACACCTTGGACAGGTCTCTTGTTCATCACAGGGCTGAAACACCTATGGGCAATTTTAGAGTCACCCATTAACCTCCACCTCTTTGGACTGTGTGAGGAAGCTAGAGCATCTGGAGGGAACTTACACAGAAAGGTCCAAGGGTTCAAACCAAGAACCCTTTTTACATGTGTGTATTCATTTTAATGTCTGTGTTAGTTGGAAAGAAATTAACATCTATTTGAGTCAAATCTGATCAAACCACAACGACACAGTCCTGATGAGGCAATTTCCAAGCTCAGTTTTTGGATGTTAATCTCTTGAAGCAATAGTAACATTGTGACGTCTGTCATTGTTATGTCTTTGGCTCCAATGACTCCTGAGAGCCAAAAGAAACAAACAGAGTTTTAGAAAATTGTTTTGATACTTCGGTTATTGTGTGGATTAAATAAATGGTATATAGCATGTGAGCTTTAGAGATGCTGGTAGAACCTTACAGGCTAACTGTTTCCTGGTCTCCAGTCTTTGGTTAAGCTAAGCTAATGAAAGTGGTATCAATCTTCTCATCCAACTTTCCTGCAGAAAGTGAATAAGCATATTTCTCAAAATGTCAAACTATACCTTTAATAAATAACACATAATTGTGTTTTATTTTCTTTTGCATGAATATATCAGTGTTAATGCAAAAGATTTTCAGGGGTTATTAAAAAAGCTGTTTCTGCCTGCCTGAATAATATAATATAATAACCTTAGCTGTCATTCATGTTTCTTTATCTCCTGACATTAGACATACAGTCTTATCTTTTAATGGTTGAGAAAAGCATGTACATTGAGCACTGTATCCTGTTTACAGCATCTTGGTTGAGTCATATCCTAATTATGGGAACCCTGAATGTGATGGGATAGGCTGGGTGTGACAACATCAGCCAGGACACCCAGATGTGCATGTTTTTCTCCCATTTAAAGCTGGTTTAAAGTAACTTCCTGGGTATTACACTGGTTTTGATCCAGGATAAAACCCTGAAATAAGGCATTAAAATTAGGTTAAAGGTATAAAAATGTGTGCTCATTAATATCTTTACAATATCTTGATACATTGAACAGAGCAAGTGCTAAAGTTTATCCAGAACACTAAGTACTAAAGTTATTTGCATGTTCTTATGTAACATAAACTGGACTGTTTTGTTCTTGAAGCATGACATTAACAGGCTGCGTGTGTTAAGCGATACTGCATGACACTGTTGTTGGGGTGGCTGCTCTGTATCGTTGTGCCACAGGCAGCCAGTCAGGCAAAAGTAAATACTGATATGATTGTAGTGAACTGAAACCAATTTGCCTGGGGCTGATAAGTTGAAGAGAACCAGTGAGACACCAGGACTGAGTCGAAACTGGGTTGGGACCTTGTTCAGAGTAACAAACATATTTTTACCTCTTTATTTAGCGCTCTTGCTTTCTAAACATGAACAATGGGATTTCTAAATTATTCAATGTGATAACTCGCAACATCTTAATGACGTTAAATGTTTCTGGCTCCTGGTGGTAAAAGATTCAAAGTTCAAATATTATTTAGTAATTTGAGAATGATATATTATGACACGTGATACAGTATGTACAACCACTGATAATTTATATTTACCCTCTGTGCAAAGACCAAATTAAAAAAAGAGGTGAATAAGGTTAAACCTTATGTTTAAAGGCAGACTAGACCTCTCATGTGACTCGTTGCACAATAAATCACTGATGAAGTATTGTGAAAGTAGTTCAAACGACCCACCCAAGTGAAGGAACTACTCTCTCTCCCACACATTCACACAGGCGACCTGATCTGATCACTGTCTATAGAATAGCATATCTAATAGATAACATTAGCATGCTGCTTGCTGCTCTAATGATTTTTGTGGGCTACTGTGCAAAGCCATTTGTCTCCCACCAGGCTGAACCTTAAGCAAACAACTCTCCTATCATGAGCTGCCTTTACAAATATACATTAAAAGAGAAACTACTATATGTATTTGCCAAGTAGCTGTGATCATATGATGTTTTCATTGTAAAGATGTTTGTTATGCCGTGAATAAGATTTCTTCCTGGAAGAAGCAGTAAATCAGTGGTGAGTGGTGTTATACGCCTTAACAAGTAGCAGTGGGTCAGTCAATATGCTAAACTTTGCATTTACATTTACATTTAGTCATTTAGCTGACACTTCTATCCAAAGTGTCTTAGAAAATAGGGATACAATCAGGTAAAGTGTGACAAGGACACATTAGAGCAGAAATAAGTACTGTGACAGTTCTGGAGGGGATAGTTGTAGCATGCTCTGTGGCTCTGCAGCCAAATAATGTTGAAACCCGCAGATTGTTATTTTGGAGAAATCAAAAATGGCATACTTGGAGTCACCAATTAACCAATTCAGTGTGGCCCCAGTCCCAGCCACTAACTACCCAACCATGGAAAGGCCCCACCGGGTGAGAGGTTAGAACCCAGATCCTTCTAAGCTGTAAACACAACTCTGACATATTATAAAAAAAGATATGGATGAACTAAACAAAATGAGACTCACAGACAATGTTTGAATCATGGCTGGATCTGTCATTAAGTCACTACTGTTTTATTTTTTTGCAGCGTAGAAAATTATAAGGCCAAGCAATCCAGCAGACTACTTGTTTGTCTGTAAGGCATCGCCTGCTGGAAGGTTTGAGTATTTGCCAATGCACCACATGTGCAATAGCTATAAGACTTTATATCTAGTCATTTTGCCATTCAGCACCTACTTACAGAACAAGTTGACAAGCTCGCATGGCTACCACTGAACTAACAACGCCTGCAGGTGTCTCTATAAGTTATGTATCCCTTACCTTACAGGCTGCAGCACTGTGTCATGAGTTTCCCAGAAACATCTGTCTCTTTAGCAGCTGAATGCTTCACTCTGAACTGGTAGAGGTGAACTGCAGAGTTGGGTATTGCTCTGCGAGGCTGGATGAAAAATCAGGAGACACGATTACAATTGATTGCCTCTGGGCCACGAATATCTGTACAAGACTTCATGACTATCCATCGAGTTGTTGTTGAGATATATTGGTCCTTGAGGTGGTGGACCAACCAACCGAGAGCCATGTAATGCAGCTAACATAGCTAAACATATTTGATTAGAGCAACCAAAGCTAACTCAGTGGAAAGCTTTCTATTAAAGGTCCATTGTGTCAGATTTAGGGGACTCTATTAACAGGCAGAAATTGAATACATCATGCGTAACTATGTTTTAATTAGTGTCTTTTCACTGAATGAAAATATGAATTGTTACATTTTCTGTCACCTTAGTATGAGCCTTTTCTATCTGCAGATGTTGTGGTCCTCTTCCATGGAGTCCGCCATGTTAAACTACCATATTTCTACAGTAGCCCAGAATGGACAAACTATATACTGACTCTAGATTGGGCCTTTTACACTTTTCATTTGTTTCATGGCTAACAGTTTCTCCAAACCATGAGGTACACAGTGAAGCGAGACAGTTGCAATCAGCAACTACACAGCTAGATGCCACTTAATGCTACTCACAAGCTTTTTAAGGGGTTAAAACTTGTTAGTGAGTGAGTCCTCCCTGATGCAGTCCCACATATGTCATATAACTGGCATGTAGCACAATCTGCTGTCATTTTCTCTGACTTTGAAAATAAAGAAAGAGAAAAAGTTTAGGGGACAGACCTTGAAAGAAAATTTCCACACGAACTTCTATTTTGAACTCCAGTCAAGAGCTCTATTACCACTCAGGGTACAATAAGAAAACACTAGAAAGAGATGTGGTGAAATGATGAAAGGCTGTCTCAGAAAATGGTAGAAAAATGGCCCATTTACTTTCTTCCACCTTTTGGGTGTCTAAATGGATTTTTATTCAGTAATCAGTGCACTGCTGGCTGATGGACACTAGAGGGCAGAGTGAGTGCAGAGAACACAGGCGGCTGTCACAGCAGGGCGCAAACTTGCTGGGAGTGTGATAAGAAGGCCTTTCGCATAACAAGGCCTGCAGTGAATGTGCTATTTCTCTGAGGGCATCAGAACTTCTACAAAATATGAGCAGGTCAGGAGGAGGACAATCAGGATTTCAGTACATATTTCTTTTTGTGCATGAGAGTGCATATGACAAGTCAGCATGAGTTAAAGCTATTTAAAAACAGGATTAATATGAGCTAGAAGGCAGGGCGAGTGATCTAGTTGAGGTAAATGAGTCACACGAGTTCCCACTCTTATCCACTTCAAACCCCCCAAACAATGAATGCTACCTGTGCAGCCAGGGAGACGAACACACCCGAAAAACACACACACACACACCCATAAATCTGTTACGTTTGAAGAATGAGAGAAAACTTCAAAAATCCCTGAGCAATTAACCAATCACAGTCCAGCAGGACAGTGTGACAGAGTGCACACATCATTGGTCGACAGGCTCGCATCCGTTATGCTTTCAGTGGGGCGAGATCTAAATTAGAGAGCCAATTAACTCTGCTAATAGCCCTCTCCTATTTAATCTGGAAGACAATGGGGATTGAAGAAGAAGCTTTTACAATATCCTCTTTCTGCCACGATTCTGAGGGTCTGCGTTTGCCTCCTTGTTTTCACTTCAATTAGCCCAGTGCTTTCTATGATTAAGTACCTATAATTATTTTTCAATTAAGGCTTTGATCTGGTGTGTACTGTATACAGCTCCTTAGCGTGCATGGAAGAATGAGGATGAAACAGTAAATTTGTTCCCTTCTGTGTTGTGTTGATGAGGGTGCAAGTGAGATTAAGCTTGCAGAGCTGCTGGGAGAGCTGCAGCTGCAAAACTTGATCAAACATTGACGAGATTTATTTTTTCTTTCCAGTGTCAAACTTTTTTTAATCAACCTTTTACTTCATCCACAATAACAGAGCTACTCGTGTTCAGTGCATCAGTGATGACATTTTTTTGCATTTTTATGCATTTCTAAAATCATGGTAACACTTTGGATTAGGGAACACATTTTCACCATTAACTACAAGGCCCCAATAAGGCACTGGTTATTCATATCATTATTCAGAAACAACAATGCATGAAATAAATTGACAAAATTAAATCATGGTGTAATAGAGGTAGAATAAGGCTATGTAGAATAAGGTGTTAATATGTGCTTAATTATTACTAATAGATGGTTAGTATGCTACTTATATGCATATTAGTAAGCACCTAGTTAAAGGTGAATATGTGTTCCCGAATATAAAGTGTTAGCAAAATCATAATCCAGTGTGGCACATTTCCTCCAGAAACTGACACAATTTGCCACAATTTTACAGCCTGATGAGGGCCAATCAGTAGCTGTGTCCCAATTCCATACTATATATCGCTCCTCAACAGGTTTTATGTAAGTAGTACAAAATGTCCAATTTTTTAAATGTGCTGTTGATGGACACTACTGTCCCACAATGCAATGCATGATGGAAATTGAGATGCTAAATGCAGATGGTGCTCCAGAAATATCTCACAAAAAAAATAATGAAGCAAATGAAGCATGTGACTTTCATATTGTGAAGTTTAAAGGTCTTCAGTCAAAGGTTCTTTGACTGAAGTTTAAAATTTGATTCAGGATTCAATTAATTAAAAATGAATTAATTTAAATTAATAGATTTTTTTATGCATTATTTGTAGTTTTGTCATTTTTATTTCTAGTGTGTGTGTGTGTGTGTGTGTGTGTTTTGACCTGGGTCGCTTGCTGCCACTGTATGCATTGTATTGAATATGTATCAGTATGTGTAAGAAACTTTTAAATGCAACCTGGAAACTCAGAAAAAAGTCTGCAATCTGTTTGTGCTGTACACTTTTTTTCCCCCTCTTTTTTGTCTGATGTAAGATCTTACACTTGGATATTTGCTCTTTGTTCCGTTTTTATTAAAATATCTATCCGTCATCAACATAAGCTTTCAGAAGAGGGGTTAGTGTTTATTGCAATAGGAGGCACGCTGGTAATCATTATATAGTAATTAATCATCAATCATATATAATATATCACATATTGTAATTGTTGTTATAAAAGATCCTGTTATTTATAAAACAATATATAAAAGTAGACTGTTGATATGATTATCATATGTATTTCTTTAGTTTGCAGCCTCTAGTTTGCTTGTATTTGTGCTCTTTGTACTGACTTAAAACAGCACTCTGCACTCTCATGCGCAACAAGTTACTTAATAACACTTACAGGCTATTATAATTCTTCTGTTTACTCAGCTGCCTGACCTGGAAAGTAGGTCGTCCAGGGTAAAATGACAGTCTGGGTTAATTGTCTGTAAAGCTGCAAAGATTAGAAGAATTCACTATAAAATGCAGCCCCGGGCATGGTGAAGAGGTAAGACATGCTTTGTAAAAGGAAGGCCAAGGATCAAATACTGTAACAGTGATTCATCCAAAAAAAAAAAGAGCCATGTTAAAGTCAACCTCAAATCTGAATCCGTGTTTTCATCTATATATTTACTTAACTGAGATTTTATAGTGCATCAATCAATAAAAATAAAAATGACAATGAAATAAAAGCAATATAGATTCAGACCCATTCCGCCTGCAAATCCTATTAAAAGTTTTCAATGAAAAAGTACATTCCTCATATTTGTGAGCTTCTTCCTGTATTTGAAGCATGGACTCTTCCAGCTAGCGAGGAGTGAGAATCAGAAATCCATTGAGAGGCCAGTAATTAACTCCTTTACTGTAATTAAAACACTAGAGTCTCTTAAGGGTGTCAGGCTCCTAATGAGTTGTGACATTTTAGAGGCTCCGCACACCCAAAACTGTACTGTCACTGTGCGCTACCTATACGCAGACAATTCTGCACAGCGCAAAGAAAGTGTTCACAGCTGGGCTGGGAAGAAGAAGAAAAAATAAAAGGAGAAGGGAAGAAAGAGAAAGATGGGATGCTTTCATTGCCCTAGAAGGGTAGAGAGAGGAGGAAATAATGAAATATCAGGGCTTTGTGAAAAATAGAAAAATAAAAATGGGAGGTGCAGGTAGCGGTGCGGTTGTGGGGAGGATGAAGGGGGGGGGTTAGGAATTGTGTCTGAAACATTTTGTATGACCTCCTCCCTTGCCCATCCATCAGGCAGGCTGGCTCATTATTCTAACTAGCCAGTTCTTTTCTTCTGTTGCGGGACGCCATCAGCTGCAATCTGCATGCCAATTATCGGGCAGACCCCCTGATACCCCTGCATGGAAAATGATCTGTCAAGAAAAAAAAAACGAAAACGAAAAAGCGAGAAGGCTTGTGCACTGTAGCCCCAATCTCTCCACCCCACCTCCCCCCACACCATCTCCCCCTTTTACACTCTATTCCTCTCTCTCCGCTTTCCTGTACAGCAGTGACAGGGCTTCCTAGAAAATTAATCTATGGAAAGAGAAGAAAAAAATTATAAATGTAGCTATTCTCCCACTCCGGCCGCTCAGTTCTCTGGGCTCCGGAGGGCAGGGGAAGTGGAGTTTGTGATAATTGCCCGGGAGAGGGGGGCGATAACAAAGGGACACTCTTCCCCTGAATGTTACACTAAGGGCAAGAGGAGCGGTCATGAAGCAACCATCATGCTTTTTCCGCTCCCAGGTATGCTCCCTTTTTTCCTTTCATTTCCATCTATTTCATCATCAAATTACAGATGAGATGAGCTGCCATTTCCGATCGCTCTCTTGATCTCTTAACTGTGCCGGATAGGCAGTACCAGGAATAAAGAAATTTCATGTCAATGGGCCATCTGGTAATCACTATAACCACATGAACTGTGCCCGATGACCATAAACAAAACCTGAATACATTTAAAAGACACAATTGACCATTTGTTAAGTCCTGCCCACACAGCAATGAAAACTCTAGTTTCCTTGCTCCCTTTACGGTTCATCCCGCAGCGGCTCCAAGCCAGCGAGCCGGGCTTCTTACCCATTTAAAGTTTGAGAATAGGTTGAGATCGTTTCGGCCCCAAGACCTCTAATCATTCACTTTACCAGATAAAACTGTGAGACTCTGAGCTAAAGATAAAGTTGCATGTCCCGGGAAAAGAGTCCACAATCCAGTCCACAATCCATGGAAAAGACATGGAAATAAGCACTCCAAGAAGTGCTAATGTTTGCCTAAACTCAGATAACATCCAGGACTGGCTGGAGTGGATGTGCTAGTCACTCCAAGATCTAACTCCTTGGCCTTGGCAATAGCAGCATCATTAGTAGTAAGGTAGTAAGCTAGTTAGCCACACTTTTTTCTTCTTTTCAAACTCTTGAAATGAGTTACTTCATCCCAAAAACAGCATTACCTTGACACATGGAGAAAAAAGCTTGACATGGCTTCCACACCAAGTTATGACTGGACAACCACTTCTCAGATGAAGGTTTTAACTAATGGTCAATTTATTTACTTTTCATTCCAGCTACTTTTTGGGACTCTGGAATATGTGAAAGGTGGCTGGCAAATGGTGACTTCTGGAGGGGATCAAGGGATCAAACAAAAGGATAAAATCATGACAACAACTTTGCTTTCTGTTCTTAAAGCAAAATCCCTGTTGTTCCTTCCTTAAGAGATGAAGCAATGAATCTATGAGAATGACAGTTAAGAAAAAACCCACAAAGCCAACCTGATCCTGATTTCTAGCACAAAGAGGAGAAACGCTGAAGCCAGGAGAGGAACAGTCACTCTGCAGAAGCAGCGGAGAATTGGGTTTGCTCTGTCTGCCTTTGTGGTGCATGTGTGTGAGCTTTGATTAAAGACAGAAGATTCTTTAAGCACATTAGGGCCATTTTGTCCAATTGTTTCACACCCTCTTCCATATCCACCCGCACAAAAGATACAGACTGCAGCACAGAGTGACGCTCACCCGCTTTACTCTGCTCTATCACACTGAGCAGGCCCAGTGCAGACACAAACACCAAGGACCAGAGGAATTATGCTCTTGTGTAGTACTAGTAGAACAATAAGTGTCAATGTAATGTCGTATCACTGTAAGGGCTGATGAAATATTTATATACAAAGGCAAAGGAAACAAAACTTGTGTCTAAAAAATATATATTTTTAAGACATAGTCGCCAATCAAACATCCATCAGATTCAGAGTTCTCACAAAGGACAAGTGTAATATCTTGTGGTTGTAGCAGCACTGATAGGGTCAGTAACTGATACGGTTGTAGAGCCAGAGACCCACTTCTGTAGCCTGCAGTGCATTTGTGCGAAATCTGTGCAGCATTAAACTAACAGCACATGCATTTCATTTGCAATCATCCCCTAAATTCAAAAGTCTCGGGGTCTGACGCAGAATTGCAGCGAACAAAACTGCATTTCAATATTCACAGAGAAGAGGAAAATGACTCTGTTAGCATACTCAGTAAGAGAGCTCAACCCAGGCCAGCCAGCCACCATACCCTAGAGTAATAATTAAGAATCCTGTCGCTGAGTTGTCAGTAGTCAATTACACCTCCTGTTCACTCGGGCGCACGATCTGACTGCAAGCAATGCGAAGACACTGGAGCTGTCATCAGAGATGGAAAAAGAAGGAAAATGACTGAAATGAAGATTACTGTGGAGTGGGGATTTTGAGCAGGGTTTAACAGTCTCTGTCAGGAGGTGAGTGCTGAATGCGAGTGACCAAACGCCCTCCCAAACATGAAACCATTATTGCCGATTACACAGAACGGGGACTTTGGTGGTGCATTAATTGAAGCTTTGGCTTGCATCAGTTTCCAATTACTTTTATGCTAGCCTACGGTTAATGCAGTGACAATGGATGGTAGGAACAGGCTCCACAGATGGAGGACTGGGTATGAAAGGAGGGAGGTTCTTGTTGTCACTGAGTGTGAATATAGTCAGATGTGGGAGGCAGAAAGGCTGCAACGCTGCTGCTCTGAGTATGATTATGGAAATATTTTACATACAGAACTGTTTTATGCCAAACATCAACAGCTAAAACACATGGAGTTGACGTTGGCCACAAGCTGCACCAGCTGGTTTTAAGGTCAAACTTTGCCTAGTGGAGATTCACACATCACTAAATAAAATCATTTTGTATCACACTAGTTCTTACATAGAGCTGTATTAGCTATTACTAAATATTTACAGTGCAGTAAAATATGACATTAATTAGCAGGTGCCTACTGACAGAGGTCAACATATCTTACACTTAGACATAAAATTCTGTCATTGATCCACAAATACACCTCAAAGACAAAACATTCTAACAATGATGTTAAATTACCCAGTAATGGCTAGGTTAGCATCATTGGATTTTCCCACACATTCCAAAAAAGAGGAGCTGCAACATCCAAAACAAAAGGCCCCAAAACAAAACCATTTTCAGGTGATTATTATGAAAACATTTCTGCCATATTCTGTAAATAGAGATGCCTAAATCTGAAACACTGCTTCTTTAAATGATTATCTTTAGCAGTTCTCTTACAGGAAAGTTTTCTCAAAATCATTTTCTACTGTAAATCATATTTTTTTAAAACATTTATTTAAACTGAAAAAGCCATTGAGGTTTTCCTGACTTACAACGCTGTCAAGTTACAAACAAATAAGACAAATACAAAAAACTAAATCAGTTCCAAGTTACACATCAAAGGAGGAAGGTTTGTGATCATGGTTGTAAATTGTTCATAGATTGGTGGAGTAATGATTCATTTGTTTTGGGCCCTGAGAGAAAATGCTCTCATTTAAACAAGTTTGGTTGAAACCCAAGTTCCAGTCAAACAACATGCACGTTTCCAACAAGGTTTTTATAGTTAAACAAATGCCAACACTTATTATGCCTCTCTGACAGAGAAGACTATCCCACCTTACAAGATACCATGATGAGTACCACAGCTATCACCAGTAATAAAGCTGAGGGCCAAATGATAGGAAAAGTTGAGGAAGCAGGAATTCTACAAATTCATTACTGTAATCCAAAACTGACTGGAGAACTGCCTCAATGATCCTCTTTCTACTAATGATAGGGCAGATAGCTCTTTTCCTTTAGAAGAAGCCACATTTTGATGCAGTTTGCTCACACGATTGTCTGTATGGTATTCAAATGTAAATTTCTCATCAAGCCAGATGCCAGGGTATTTATATTCAGTAGCTTTCTCAATGTTAGATCCATTTGCAGTGAATATATACTGTTATAATCAACATCTCTAACTCAGCACTAAACAGCATGATGTTTGTTTGATTTGCATTAAGTACCAGTTCAAGATTAATAAGAGCATCTTGCAGAGAAGTAAATGAATTTTGCAGTGGTTAGTTGTACAGAATCAGCAACACAGAACATAATAGTGTCATCAGCATAAAGATGAATTTGACAGGCAATGTAACTGATATTACTGTTAAAACATTCAGTGAAGAGGACAGGACACAGAATTGAACCTTGTGGACACTCCCTGGCTTCACATACTAAAGTCTCTCTCTTTTGACAGTAAATGTCAAAAAACAATATGTTTTTGTATTGTATAAAGCAGATATTATGTTCTAAGTGTAATAGCAGAAATAGAGCTCTAAATCCAGATCAGTGTAGACTTTGTACACGATGACTCTTGAAAAACAGGCCTTGCATTGGTTATCTACCAAAGGTTCTAGGATTTGAAATGATACGAAACTTATAAAAAAAATATTCCTGTTGTAATAGAAACATTAAACATACAGACGAGTGACAAATTAAAGGAAAAAACTAAATTAATGACAGGAGAAAAATAGTGAGTGCAGATGTCATCAAATAGTTTGATGACTATGCAAGTTTCATACTGACGTACGGCAGATGCCAGATCTTAACCCAATTGAACCCCTACAGGAGATTTTGGTTAGACAGCCCTCTCTGCCACCATCATTAGAATACCACATTAGGGAATATGTTTTGGAAGAAGTTCAGCATAGAGCACAACACCTTACCAAGACAGTTTCCGTGAATTTGTCACCTACCTCTCCATGTTGACTGTGACAGTTGGAAAAAAAAATGCAGTTTATCCTGTCCAATTGAAGTCCTGGACTCAATGGTTTGCAGAGCTTCAAATACATTGTCAGGAGACATTGAATGCCCAACATCAGCAAAGTGTCTATTGAGAACTAGGCAAACCACTTTCTGTTCTGAAATCAAGCAGTCACCATATTTAATATGTGCAGGTAGGGAGGTGGTGCTTTTATTTTCATTTGAGTTTACTGCTTCCCAAAATTTTGCAGGGTTTGAATAAGAGCAAGTAATTAAGTCCGATAATAATTTGATCTGACGTTTCTGACAGATGAAGTGCACTCATGTCTAAGCTTTCTAAATAATGGGCTGGATCCCCCTGGAGTGTTTGGCAAGTGACCAGGCTGTGTTCTTTTCCTTAAATAAAGTTCATGATTCAGGTGAAAACCAAGAGGTTAATCTATCTTTAATTATAAACCTTTTGAGAGAAAATTCAACGCCATTTCATATTTTATAGTGTATGTCGCTATGGAAAAGTGTCTGCTACCATTTCATCATGTTGACACCTTTAGATGATATGATAAACATACATATACATATAAACATACACATGCTGTCTTCTTAAAGGATGAGTGTGTAAGATTTTGTGGTATCTAAGAGTGTAGAACCTACAGTGACATGATGATGAAAAAGTGTGTTATACTTGTATACGTATACTAAATAATGAATCAATGGACATTTTTGGCAGTTAGGTCACAGCTCATGATGCTTCTTTACTGGCTAAGCTAAGTAGTTACTAAGAAATTAGTTAGTGGTTAACATATAAACGTTACATATAAACTCTGTAATGGTTTAACTATTAGATAAAACACACACATAAACACACATACTGCACATACATCTACCGTATGCTGTATGTGTGCATACTGTAGCTTGTCATGTGCTGACAAGTAAAGGCTTAGGTATGTATAGTACCATGTAATGGGTGCTACTTCATATGGCTGGAATATTCCCATTTACTCTAATGCATACTGTTTGAGACTTATTGAAGGTTATGCGTGTTGCTTTAGGGTACATTTATGTTGATAGGGTTGTAAGCAGTTCTCATTTACTGTCCTCTGCTGATGAAATGCCACCAAACACCAGAAGACCTGAAAGACCTGAGAGAGAAGTTCTGTTTTAGCAGAGTTTTCACACTGACCTACTTTTGTTCATTCTTTGCCTTTCATTGAAAACTCGAGCTACTGTAATTATTACCTCTTTAGAGGGCCACGTTTAATACCCAAATGTATTATTAGCTGGATTTGCTACAAACAGATTAAACAGAAGCAAGAAAGGCTTAGGTAATTTGATAATTGCTTTTGGCACCTGTGTTTTGTGCTCGTCTCCCTGTAGCTGAGCAGAAAGAATCCCTCAGCAGAGTTTTTAGCTTCATAGTGAAGGCAGAGAGGGCTGAGGAGCAGCTCAGCACCCCGCTGTGGGACTCTCTGAAAAGGCTACGCTCTCACGTCTGCTCCACATTGCCCCTGCTCAGCATGTCTTAGATTCAACCACATCCAGATTTTTATCACAATATGAATTAAACCTTGATTTTCTGTCCACTCAGCAAGAGAGCACCACCGGTGATATTGGGGATACATCGTTTCAAGCTGTGGACAGGCAATCCACTAAGGTATGCAAAGGAATATAAACTGGCTAGCTTTTTTTTTCTTTTTTTTTTTTTTTTTAAAGTGATGGCCTCAAAATTCCAATAAAGGTTCTTGACACTGATTTGTATTTATTTATTTCATTTTTCACCTATCCTCATATTCAAAGCCTTTCTGTTTCCACTCGGTCTCTGTGGATTCTTGCTTGCAGAAGGGGGAGGAAAAAAAAAGAAAATTAAAAGCCATCAGCTAATGTGTCGCCTGGTAATGAAATAAGAATCTGACACTTTCTCGCATTGAAATGCAAAAGAGGTGTCCTGGCGTTACCCTGGCAATTTATCATAAAAGCCAGTGAATTTCTACTTAATATACATGAGGTACAGTGAATTATTACAGGGCTTGCCATTATAACAAACTTCTCAAAGTGCACAGACAAAAGGGTCAAGTATATTATTTTCCCTTACGTCACTCGGATGGATGATCTAAATGGCTTTCTGAAGTTGGGGAATTTCATACTTTCTTTGAATATGTTTTATACTTTGTCCCATTTTGCACAAAGCAACCCTTTTTACCCTCTGTTCGCTTTTTTGGTGGAGAGAAAATGGAAGAGAGAGGGAACAGAGAGGCAGGGCGAAAAATGTCACCTGCTAGTATCAGAGTGCTTTTCAGCTCTAATTCATCTCTGCCAGCAGCATGTCTCTACTTTCCCTTTCTTCCTGACTACAGCGAAATGAGGCCTACAAGTCCAATGATTCACCTCGTTGCCAGCCTCTTGGCTTTTTCTAAATGCAGAAAAAGTAACGTTGATAACAACATGAAAGAATCTGCATCAGGCCGATGAAACAACACCAAGTCGAAAAACTCATGATTAATCACTCTCTCTTAATCTTGTAATTCCGCCTGGTTAAAATAATCAATAGTTAACAATGCCTGTTATTGATATATGAGCCTACTACATTCAAAAAGTGTAGTCACTGAGGGACAATGGTGAATAATGCCCAATAATATCAAGTATGCTGTACTGCATTTGATTGATGAGTTTTGCCAAGCGACCTCAAACTGTTTATGCATCTGTCAAATGAATGATTAATGAAAAGGAAGCTAATATTACCCCAAACAGGATCATATTTGTGTTACCAACAACTTCCAAAACTTAATGCATCAGTGTTGTCAATATGTCCACCACATAATAGTAAAATTATGATTGTGTATCACTTGTAACGCAAAAGAAATTGTGTATGCCGCTTGATAAAAACCAACTATGCCGTTCTTGAAGTGTATTATTTCATGTTTTTTGTGATTTGCCCATACAGTCACTCTATGTATTCTTCATTGAATAAATATGAACTGTTTATATGATTTATAATCAAAGACCACACTCTAGCTTTGATAGGTGACCTAACTGGAGCCCTGGGAGTGTGAAAATGCATTAAAAGTGACACATCCAAGTGTTTTGCCGTAGAATGAGGACTGTCATATCAACATATGATGCATGTAGTCACTGATAATGTATAATTTATATGACACATTTTCACTGAGGCGTGCATAATGCCATTATCATACTGGAGAATGTTTTTAGTTCTCCCAAGGGACATCTCAACAAATCACCATGTCTCAAGCAAACCAGGGCCAAAGATTAATGATAAACATGACAAGGACAAATTAGAATATGTAGAAGTTAGCATGTGCAGGCCACGCCAAATATCCTGGAGCTAAATAAATAGACATCCATTCTGATCTGTTCCCTGTTGTCCAATTTTATAAATAGTCCTGTCGGCCTATTTATGGACTGCTCCAGTATGTGTTTTTATACAGACAAAAGCTTCAGCTGTCATGTGTAATAATATTGTTGTCAGCATCACTAAACCTAAACTGAGCTAACAGCAGTGATGGAAGACGTACTCGGATTCTATGAAAAGTCGAAAACCAATTTAATACTAGTTCTGCTCTCAAAACAATTGTTTGTGATTGGAAATGTCCTGTAACTTTGTACTGTTTTGGAAATATTCTTGTAAAAACTTGGATGAGAAGGATCATACCACACTCATGTCTGTCCATTACATATGAAGCTACGGCATAAGCTACGGAGACTGATACATACACCTATCTTTTAATAATTTTATATGAGCTGCCCACATGTTTTGTGTGTATAATCTTGATCCAAAATAAAAAGTAACTATAAGTGTAGCTAAAATGTAGAAGGGTCCAGGTAAAATACAGACAGAAATGGAAATGAAGTGTGTTTAAGTACAATACTGAGTAAATGTGGTCCTTTTGCACCTCTGGGTAGCATTCACAGTAACAATAACCTCTTGTCTCATGGTGAGTATCTCCCTGAGTCTTGCCTGCGGTGAATCAGAGAAAACTTTATTGTTTTTGATGGGGAGCATAAATCCCAATAACCATCAGTAGTGAGTGCTAAACCATTAGCACCCCTGAGTGACTGTCACATCCAATGGAGAAGCCACTCCTCCATATCCACCTGAGGCTCTGGAGATGGATGGCCCGCCGCTCCATGGTGTGCTGGCTCATTTCTGCCCTGGTACAGAAGTCAATGCTGATTAAAATATCCACACTGGGTCCCTATTTCTATTACCAATTCACTCAGCCAGTCCAGACCCTCTCAATTAAAGCGCTTGGGCTCAGATGAATGGAGATGAGGGGGTGAATGGTAGCTGACAGAATTACAAACGCTCACAGTCACAATTTATCCTCCTGACAATTAGGAGCAATTTGTTTCATGCTAACTCATCCTTAAGGTTTCAGAAGGTCTTATTTGATATCAACAGGAGAGGCTGCAGCTGTCACAATCCCCCAAGTGCCACTCTCCATTTTGATTATACACAGTTGACTGCACTTAACAGTACAAGTAATGGTTTCCTCAATCCTTCTCTTACACCTCAGTGAAATATATGTTTATACACGCTGTGCTAAGATAGACTAAATCAAGCTATAAGTCTGTAAAAAACACCTCAGCCCACAGGACACTGCTTGCACAACAGAACTTGATATCTGTGCTTCTTCTGTATCTCATTCTGCTGTACAGTAATGCCGCACACAGTTAGATTCACAACAGTAATTATTAGAACAGGTTATAAGGCAACACAGAAATATGTAAGCTTTTTCGACAACCTTTTAACTCCAGCCGCAGCTATGAAAACTGAAAAATGATGGCGACTGTTGAGCGAGAATGTCTTAGGCGCTGGCACAATGGAGTACAGCTCTCAATGACTGAGCCACTTTCTTTAGCGGAACCACTAAACTTCTATGGCGATATTCTATTGTGCTTTGAAAAAGGGCTTTTGAAATGCATTAGCACTACACACTTTCTGAAGAAAGACCAAGCACGGATTTGAAACATAGAGATGGAACAAAAAAGAAAAAGAAAGGAAAGCAGGATGCAATCATTCTTTTAAAGATTCGCCCAGCCCCCTTGAGATCTCTCTTTCATTGTTTGCTGACGACTTGATACTGCAAAGTTCTATTTATTTTTTTCCTTCTTTTTCTTCTCCCGTAGCAAATTTGTTTTCAGGCTCCATAAAATAGCTTTTTCTTATTTCAAGCAGCAGTGTATGCAGTGGAAAATCTTTCACATAATATATCCTTAAAAGCACATTACTCTGTCCCATACACTGTTAAGAGTTAAGAACACAGTTAATATTTACAGTTGAAAAAAAAGGGAGAAAAGGAAAGGATTTTGCCAGGGAATAAAACACCCCCACCCACGTATACACACTCACTCTCAGTGCAGCAGTTGAACAATTGCTATTCACAATCCTATCCTTAATGCTTAAGACCAACATAAAAGAGGGGAGTTTAAGAATATAGGGATAAGCCCTTTCAGCTTTTCTAAGTCTTAAGGCTGGTTTATGCTCCATGAATACTGAGCATCGGCAGCCAGTGCTGTTGCCACTCTAAATAGATATTACAATGATTTGGGAACAATGCATTCGACTGATTCCCTCAGACACAAAAATACATATATGTGTATATATAGTGAATAGGAGGCAAACATTAGCGCTCCCTGACAATACAAGCATTTTTGATGTAGAAGGGTAGAGCAAGATTAATGTCTGAGCGAGAGAAAAGGCAAGATACCACTTTGGGTGTTTGCTGGGAAAGCTGCAGCGGGAAGATGCTTTGAGAGTCTAAATCCCCCCCTGAGTACAATGCAGGGCTGCTGATACAACCAACAGACACGGGGTCACCTCCCCTCAGGGAGACAATGGAAGCACAACAACAAACTGGAGTGAGGAAGCACCGGGGACTGTGCCAGCACAAAGGCATCCAGAGGAAGGCAAAGGGGGGAAATAAAGTGGGAAAAAAATGCAATTTGCAAGTGTTTTCCATCATTATTATTACTCCTAATAAGCATCAAGGGCTGCTGAATGTCAGCAGTAGCATGAAACGCAGAAAAAGAAAGTGACCATTCTCTAAAATCTCATCCTTTTCCTTTGCATTAGCAACATTAGAAGCAAGGAAATTAGACTTCAGTGCTTCTATCGCACTAAATGACAACATATGGAAGCATTTCATGTGCTAAAAGATGATTTTGAAGAGGGCCGTCTTGCAGCACAAGAGACGTATGGATAAGCAGTCCCCCCCCCCCTTTTTTTTTGCAACTTAAGCTTTCCAAACGGCCTCAGGGCTCCAGAACAACTCCGACCCTTGTGTCTTCTCTCCCAATCCAAGATTAGCCTGTCTTCTTGTCTTAATCCAGCAGAAACGCTGCATCCTGACTCCAACACCTCTCCACAATTACTGCACTCCATAATCCCCTGCCTGCCTCCATTTTCCCTACTGCTTTAAGAGGGGTAAAGATCAGGGGTGAGCACTCATCCCCGAGCCCTCCCCTGCCTCTCACCATGGCAGTTAAGTGTCTGTGGAAATCACAGAATGAGTAAGCCTTGTGACAGCTTATTAATACTTCTCTCTTCTCTAGGGTTTACCAATGGTCAGTCCTTAAGTATACTGTACTGGATTAAAAGGATTTGCTTGTAGCTCAGGTTGGCTTCTGCAAAGAGGTATTTCGGCACAATTCTCCCACTCTGTTCGTACTAAGATGTCACTTGAAGGGTCTCAAGTTGCATTGTGCACCAGGCTGATGGTCCATGAGATATAATATGGAACATGAGGCTCAGGTCTTTTTCATGGTCAGTACCTCCTATGATTTCAAGTGGCACTTGATCCTCTCAGGGACCAAAAGCACTCAAGCCTATGTCTGAAATACAGTAACCAGATGAAGGGAGCGAGCAGCTCTTTATTCAGCAAACTTTGATAGTTTTTACTGTTGTTCCAAAGAATGACCACCACAGTTCTCTTCCACTTAAAGCTGCTGTTCACTGCAGTGTACACAACTGAGCAACAATGACTGTGGCGCTTACAGAGACGAGAGATGTGCTTAAATGAATCATCCTGCTGGCTTAGCATAGCTTGGCTGCCTCTGTGCTCTGGATGTCTTTAATGCGTTTGTTTGCCTGCAGGCCCTCCAATTCTTTCTCCCTGCTTTCTGTGCTTTCTAGCCCGGATAGATTATACATTTTTTTTATATTTATTTCAAATCCTAAATGGACTTGAATCGATCAATACCTCATTGTGTGTGTGACGAAAGCTGCACGGGAGGGGGGCATCCAATATGACAGATGTTACAATTCAGATTTTCTTTTCATTCTTTTTCAAGTAAACACAATGGCATATCGAAAGGCATTTCAAAAGCTGTTTTAAATTGATTTAAGTTAGCTCCTTGTCATAAAGCTGTGTGTTCACAAGTATCACAAAGATGACTGGGAATGGAGAAAGAGGGTAAAAGAAAAAGCTGCCTCCTCCAAGGACTCTAAGCCATTGTAGGCTTCTACCCAAGCTTTAGATTTAGAAAGGGACCAAGCTTGGACAGATTTGCTCAGAAGTCTTTTCAGAAGATATTTTTTCAGCCAAAGATAGTCATCATAGAGAATAAACAACTTACTTTCAGAAAAGGGAGGGACATGAAAGAATATGGAGGCAAAAATGTCCCACTGGTAACAAAATCAAATAGAATAGAAGGGCATCAGAATCCTTAGAGCCTCCATATCAAATGTCCCACCCGATCTGGAATTCACAATAAAAAGACAGCACTTGTGCATAATATAACGATTGACATGACATATCACTACAGCACAGGAAATAAAATGAGGGAAGGAGAGAGCCTTTTATGTTCAGAAAATATGATGTGATTAGGGCTTTTGATGCTGGAAGCTAGTAATTTTTCTCAGCATCAAAAGGTGAGATCTTAAGTTTTTCAAATTTCTAGTACTCCATGGTATCGTTCAATATCTTCAAAAATTATTACTGCCGCATAACTGAATTAATCGCCAGAAGTACAACTGAGTTGGAACCTCTGTTGCCCTAGCTACAGGGACAATACCGAGGTTTTCATCCAGTCTCATCTGTTCCATTTAGTCGACATGATTTTCTGAGCTTCTAATCTGCCATGCCTCATTCAGACACAACAGTGACCACAAATATGCTGCTTCCCCCTAAACTGTGATAGATGGCTGAGGCAGAGGAAGAGAAAAGACAGTAAGTTAGAGAGCGATAGCGGCCAGTTCTTGGAAGGGAACGAGAGAGATGTCTTCCACTCTGCCTCGGAGAGAACAAAACATGCAATTAGAGCAGCAATACACTGTGAAGTGGTCATTACTAGAGCTAATGAGCGCGCTATCTGTCCGCACATTAAAGTGCTCGCTAACGAGGGCTTGTTCATCATCGCTGAACACAAGTCATCGCATAATCCTATCTCCTGTCTTCTCATCCTCATGGCAGGGGGAGAGGCTCATTTGGGCAGACAGTGGACAAAAGAATCCAAACTAGGCTTTGGCTTCCACCGAGTGACTTCAGTTTGAAACAAACAGTTTTAAACTTGACCACAACACTCGTCTTTTGGTAGTTCTGCTGCTTCTTCTCATGTCATCATCATGGTGAGGCTATGTAAATATATTCCAGAAGAGATGACCAAAGATGTGCTCTTTAAATGTATGTTTATGTGTCTTAGCAGAGCGCATAAGTAGAGATATGACATTTTTACCATATTTTCTGGCTGAACTCAACTCCAGGTGTCACTGCACCTCTTGGAGCTCCTCTCCCTTTGAGGACTTCTGGAAAGTTTCAACAACACAAATGCCACAAGGCCACAAGAGGGCACTGCAGCCAAGCATTTTCCCCTCTAATATGTGCTCTTACTGCTGCTGCTGCTGCTGCTGCTGCTGCTGCTGTGTGGCATCCCAAACTGTAAGCTGATAAAGACAAGACAACCGATAGTTGCATCAGATAAAAGGGAAGGGAACACGCTCCATAGGGTTCACAGATTCTTAAACACTTATTATCTATTTGATTCATTCCTGATTGCAAAATATTTTCATGGGCAAATCCTCCCACAGGGCGAGCAAGCTCTCGCTGCCTCCCTTCACCCCTCACACCTCCCTCACACTTTGTGTCCTTGTGTTTCTATTTACCCGAGAAGAGAAGGACTTCGAGGAGGGTGGGGGGTGTTTTGTGTGTGTGTGTGTGTGTGTGTGTGTGTGTGTGTGTGTGTGTGTGTGTGTGTGGGAGGAGGGGGGTTTAGTCTGCCACTTTGCCACAATAAAAACGAAATCTTTGGTCATTCAGCACTCCCCTAAACGTTAAATACAGATTTACTGTAACAAAAAAAAAAAAAAAAGAAGTCAAGACGAGCATTTTTAAAAGAGTGACACAGAGGTGAATACATCTGTATTCAAATAAAAGAATAAAAGAATGAGGGTATGAATTTGGATTTTTTTTGTATTTCTGTATGTGTCTGTGTTTGTTTCCCTCCTGCCTCCACGAGGCAATGTTCTGGCAGTCACAATCGGATGAACAAGTTTTTCCTCCACCATTGTTGAGTCTCTAACACTCTGCCATGACTCATTTCATACCCCGTAATTATGTTTTGGTAAAAAAACAGACTTTAATTCTCTTTAATTGTGTAAAACTGAGCAAACTGACTGCTGAACACGGATGTAATGTCTTTAACCTTGGGCACCAATATCCCCACATAAACCACAACTGCTTGAGATAAAAGATGGGGAAATAGCAAATAGCACAAATAGTGATTTGCTTAATGGAATTGAACTGTTTTTTTGTTTTTTTTGCATTGTTTCAGTTAGTCGATGTTACATTTCTTGATTTCAGATTTGATTACAGGAAGAAAGAAGGCAAATTCAGGTCAATATGATTTTTCTTCCCTTGACAGGAAACATTTTAATGAGAATAATACTATTAATAAAATCATCCGGCACTCTAATTGTTATATGGCACTGTAGCAGACCCTGTGGAGAGAGCATATCTGTGGTGCATCTCAAGAGTGCACCTGATTACTTCCTCTCTATTCATCATTTTGTCATCTGGCCCCGAGGCATCAATAAACAACTGTCATGGATCCAAGTGATGGCAAATCAGTCAGCTTTCACAGCACAAAGCCACTAATGCAATTTTATTGTTCATTACTTTATCATAATATTATATGTACTATATCTAGCCAGATTAAAAAAGTCTGGTATTTGATTATCTTGTAAGTTTCGGGAAAAACGGTGTTTCCACAAAGAAGATTAGCATCATTCAAACCAGGTGCTATCTCAATCTTTTTGTGCCATAATAGGGTGCGATATAGTCAATCAACTACACCGTCAGTGTGTTTATGTGTCCACATGTTGTATGCATAGATAGATAAACACACACACACACACACACACACACACACACACACACACACACACACACACACACACACACACACACACACACACCGTGATGTGCAATCAGAGGCATCAGAGAGTTTAGCTGCAGTAGCATTGCCCCCAAGGGACTGCCGCTGTGCCTGTGCAAACATGTGGACCTCGCTCCGCCACCTGGGAGCGAAAAGGGGAAGACAATCAAGATCAGCTGCCCAGATAATCTCTGTTTAGGACACTACATGCATTTAGGCTGAAATGTGAGACTGCACAGGAACTGTTTTTGATCTGTACATGTTTGTTCAGCATTTGTATCAGGCAGCGACTGGTTTCTGGGATGAAGTAGTGGGTGGAAAAAATGAGGAAAAAAGCAGCGTGCACATTTGCCATATTGAGCTAAAATAAATTCACAATTTTAATAGGACTCCAGACAAAAATCTGTGCTCAGAACCAATTTCAAAGCACCCATTTTGGGGTCAGCTTCATCTCAGCTGTGCTGGGCAGCAATCATGCTGTGTGCACACAAATGATGCTTAACCACAATTAACCTGGAGGGTGTGCCGTGTACTCTAAGACCATTCAATCTCACTTTCATATCACCAAGAAGTTAGAAGTTAAGAGATTGTCTTGGCTTCTCTCTCATCAAGCATCAATAATTGATTGAGGCTTCTGGGACACATTGTGCATTGTGTCTTCGGGGGTGATCAGCAAACGGACCCCTCGCGTGGGAGGAGAGGGCACCCAGTGGTGCTTTGGTTGACCCAGCCAATCCTCTATTATTTATCACAGCACGAAGGATCCTGGTGGATAGGTTAAGGAGGTCAGTCCACATTTAGTGCTTCCTCGTCGGACGTCCCTGTGGTTTAGATTGAGCATTTCGCGCTACGCTGCCTCTCCCACACATGCCCTGATTTGATATTAATATCAATCTTCTTTTTACCCTTCTCTTCATTGAGATTAGCCCCCCCCCCTCCATTCTGACATTCATTTTCATCTAAGGAGGACAGTGTGAAACATACTTTGCTGTTGAAGAATAAAATCCTAAATTGGTATTTCTATGAGCACACACATGTCTAAATACAGCTCATATAAGTTTATGCCATGCAAATCAACTAGCCCACGCTTTTATACAGCATGCACACATTTAAAACTGGAACATGTCCAAATTTCCATTCTTAGCAGTAAAAAATTTGAATATGGGAAGCAATAGCTGACTTGAAAGACAGCTTCAGGTTTCTGGTTTTACCTCGTTGACAGCCAAACGTTAGCCTGTGGCAACATCCTCAACAACACCGTATCAGTCTGTCCTGTCACCCCACCATTGTTAAGCACTGACACCAGCATCCTACTCAGACATAAGTGGGGTCAAGGGTCAGACCTCCAACACTTACGTAGACACTAACAAATGGCATTTAAGTGTGACCTTGAGCCCTGAGGCTAAAACAATGAGGTTCTGCCAGGTTCCTTACACACACTGTTTAGGTGTTTGGGCGCGACAATAATTCTGCATGAAAAGTTACCCTGTTAAATAATGACACGAAACCATCCATCAAAGGCTAACAAAGCTGAGGCCAAAGCACTGCAAGGAAGACGGTGAGAACAAACCTTTAAGTCCCTTATCAGCTGATGAAGAAAATTACATGGCAGCAACCCTGAAACATTTAATTAGAAGTGTATGTACTATCACGCTATATCACGTCTCTGCCACCACTTCTCTACAATTGCTCTAAATGCCTGTAGCAGTTTGCAGTAGGTTTGATACTGAACACTTCTTTCAGGCCTTTTGTTTCTGTTGGCGCCTGGGTTGTTGCCTCATTGTCAAGTCTCACTTAAAGTTGATTCCTTTCTCAGATATCATCATTTCAGGATGAGAAGTCAAAACTACTACAGCAACTGAGAGGGTGTAACAAATGAAATTCACCTTCAACAGATTTGGAACATTTTCAGAAAAGAAGATCCCTTCTTTAGAGCACAGCTTTTGCAGGTGATCACAATCAAAGTGTGTGCTTTTGTGATCCTGTGTTTTCTTTGCATGAGTGTGTATGTGAGTGTGTGGTTGGTAAATTTGTGTTGCCGGGTCACCTTGAGCGTGGCATGAGGGTCCCGTCGCTGTCTCTGGCGCGCTTCGCTGAGTACTTCCTCAACCGCGACACTCCCACTCCAGCAGGGATTTCCACACACCAACGGCTGAATCTTCCTCTGGGCCTCCATTGCTAACCATTAGCAGCGGATTAGGAGAGCGGGTAAACGGAAGAAGAAGGGCTCCAGGGGCTAGCTATCAGGTGGCTTTCATAACTGACGCCCACAGATGACCATAGAGGGTTAGAAACCAGCTCTTGGTTTTAACTTGCTTCTCAAGCTACATTAAGATGTCCAGTCAAAATTTAGACTAAAAGACCAGGAAACAACAGAAAGCAGAAGGTGGTCAACTTTGTTCTATTCTTTAAAAGTTGTAAAAGCCTTAACTCCTCAGTTTGAGAATATACAGCTTTACCTCGACAGGAAATGGCTGTCTCCCCCCTCTGCATTACCTTTTATCCTATCACTGACAGTGCTGATACATTAGTAGAGCATAAAGGCGAAGTGGGTGGCTGAATTGATGGTCACGGCATCGCCCCATTTAACAAGTTAAGACTCTTCACTGGCTTACTGGCAATTGCCCTGGCACCTAACAGCCCTGGCTTCCTCTTAATGAAAAGCACTTGGGACAGTGCCATGAGATTCCATCACTAACAGCTGGTAAACAAGTCAGTATTACTCAAATATATTTCTCAGATTTTAATCAGAAGATTAACTGAACACTTTATGGAAGAACTTATTTCGGATAGGAAATAATGATGAAGCCTGTCTTAATTTGAGGTGCTGCCAAAAGAAACACAATGAAGAAGTAGCTGCAATAATGAAAGTCTGAATGTGGCAGTGAACCAGGCTTGTGGAAGGGCACCCTGAAAGAACCTCTGGGGTCTTCCCTCTAGACTCAGAGCAACTTTAGCTTCTGTAACGTGACATACTTCTCTGTAAAACCCCACTGTCATACACTATTTGAAGGAGTGAGACGATAACTGTGATATTTAAAAAAAATCTATATTATTATCATGTTAAAAATACACGTCATGTGTATGTATATAATCCATAGCTTCGTAAATCATTTCCATTTTTGTTCCTTTCTTCATGGTTCATGCTCTGTAACTGTTCTTGTCGTATTGCACATTTATGATTACAGACTCTCTCCACCTCCCACTCGTATTTTCATTGTAATTTATTTGCAAACAAAAACATAACAAAACACATAATAAATTATGAATTTGACATATAGCATTTTTCAAAAGTTCAAGGAGCTTCCAAAAATATAAACCCAATGAAGAAGTGTAATGATGATCTTAAAATAGCAGTGGAACAGCAGTTTAAGAAACTGTAGCTTTAACTTATGAAACCTCATTGTTAGCTACTACAACCCATGATATAACAGTTAGTGTGGTTTCATATGACGGGAGTTAGCTAGTCACTCCAGGTTACGTTAGTTTGGGTAAATTAATACAAACCTAGCAGGGAACCAGACAAATCTGTGACTTCATATTATATCTGTTCTAGCAGATGTGTCCCATTCAGATAAATTTCCACCTGTCCTGGATCTGGCCGGGCCAATCACAACCATTTATTTAAAACTGTGTCCAGACCAATGACAGTATAAATAATGGACAGAGCATGAATGACATCACCCATGGGTTTCCCAAGCTCTGTTTTGAAGCTGAAAACATGTGTCTCTGGATACCGTCATGTTGGCTGTATTGCTTCTTTCGCCTCCCGGTTAATCTAAATATCAGCAAAGACGCGGATCATCAGTGGACCTGAGGCGAGCCGAATGACATCTGGGTGCTCTAATAAGCCATCTGTACCTGTCAATCAAAGTGGCTACGCTCTTAATTCTGCATAACTTTAAGCCTTAATATAATGTGAACAGGTGAGTTGTATATAAAGTCACCCTCAGTACAGTTGTCATGAACGGGGAAATTAGCTATAGAGACCAAAAGTGTTTTTTGTACCAGGCTGTAAACATGTTTATTTCTGCTGTGAAGTTGGACATTTGAACATGGGGACTTATGGAGACTGACTCACTTCTGCAATTATAGTTTTTAGAACTTCCTCAATGGCTTCATTTCCCAGCCCAGAGGTTCCGGACAAATTGGACGAGGTGAGGATACCAGGTAATTCAACACCAAGTTCAAGATGCAAAAAAAATCACAATTTTATATATTTATATATTTTAACATATATTTGGCAGGTAGCAAGTGACAACTCACACAAGGACATAGGACATTTTTTCCCAGAAATGTTATTTCAGGCTTTACAGTGGGTTAAAAGATGATGCATAGCTTCATAGAGCTAAGAGAAACTGCAGTTTCTGGTGATCATTATCTGAGTACACCAGTATGAACAACACCTTTAATATTAAACATACTCCACAGATTTCATTTCATAAATATTTCCTCAGACTCAAGAATTGAGTCACACACTTACTATATATGTACAGTAGTTTCTGGCTCTCCAGTACCATAAAAGCAGTCTTTAATATAATAATGATGGTTTGGGGAAATACTGCTAGAACCTGCAAACCTGATGAAAAATCAAGGTAGATATTCAGCAGAGACTAACATTGTGACCACGTAAGGAGCCCGCAGGCCTCACAACTAGGGCCCACTGAGGTGTAACCAAGCAAATCTGAACGTTGAGCCTTTATTTGTCAAGGAGACAAAGGTCTGGTTTTCACACTGAGGTCACAGTTGCATGGAGAAGAAAGCAGGACCCCGCCAGGTAAATAGGATGTCATTGTTCCACAACAAAAGCATAGTCTTAACCCTGTGACCTCATCAGCTTTGGGGAATGCTTCTCTATTCTCAGTCAGTCATCAGAAGAGGGAGCCTGGGTCTTTTCAAGACACTGCTCAGACACCACAGATATTAGTTCCCTCAGGGCCTGCTGGTGCACTTGGAGAACAGGATACAAGCACTGCAACTTGTGACAACATTGGCGTTTGTTTTAAAGGCCTTTAACTGCTTCATGAAGGATTCAGGTATAATACAAAGAAATACCCTTTGTGAAAAAATACATGTGCAGGGTTATGTTTTTAAATTGAGATGGTCAGATAATCCATGATATTGTTCCAAACAGATCATAAACCATGTGTAAATGTGAAACTGAGATACCATTTCACCCTATTATTGGATTAGAATAGCGACACATTTTGAAGACTGCATAGAAAAACACAGATTCAGCTGCCCGTCTGCTTCCCTGCTCCTTCACTGCCCCACATTTCCTTCAAAACCCATCAAAAAAAAAAAAAAGAATTTCAGAAAAATGCAGTATCACTTGTTCTGTGATCACACTAATCTGAACGCTTTAGCAGATTGAGAGCTTCGAGTGCTGAAAGCAAAGGCAACTCAATCTTAGAATTTAAAAGGCTTTTTTTTTGGCTCATACAGCCTGCAGCCAAATGGCACTTGTGTTCTGACACGGCACATAAACACACACAAAAGAAGTTATTAGCGTAGATGCAAATCAAATTACTAGCAGTGTAAACTGCTATTCCTCCCTGCACTTGGGCCTGTAATTACTCTGGCTTATAGGACTATAATGAATGCTAATGACACACTACTGCAAGGCCATCAGCCTAACACTTGTGTGAGGTTGGGTGATTTTCACTTAAGTTATGAAAGCACATTTTGCTTCCGTGTAGTTTTCCCTTCATTCTATACTCTGCAAGAGTAGAAAGAACAAGAATTTCAGTGAGGAACATTTGCCTGGAATACGTTCCGTGAGCAAATCATTTAAAAATTAAAGGCCGTAATTGGATGCATTCAACCATATCATATATAAAGCATATTTTTGCATTTCAAAAGGGATTACAAATTCAACTACACAATGACTCCTTGTGGAAATGACAACAGTTGCACATGCCTCAGAACAAGAATCTGTCAGTGTTCCTCACTGAATGTAATTTCACTGAGCCAATATCCATTTTGCTGCTGGGAAATCAATAAACAAACTAACTACAAAAAACTAACTACACAATATAGATTTGCCTTGAAACTTCTGTGTATCAAATGTAAGAATATGGTCCGGAGGTTTGGGTCTGATACATAACAAGCAGCTGACACAAGCAAAATATATTAGAAAATTCTTTGTGCTGTGAAACAGGCAAAGTTACCATTGAATATGAAGCCAGTAACCACGACTAGTCAGTATGTTATGTTGTATGAAAATAAAGAAAGGAGGTCAACCAATCAATCAATGAACAGTAGGGATGCAAATAGAGAACCGGTTCTTGCTGAGAACCGGTTCCGTGTGTTTCAGTTCCATGGAATCGTTTAGCAGTTTATCTAACGATTCTCTTATCGATTCCAGAAAGCACAAATTACGTCACGTAACTTTTGCAAGAAGTTCCGCACGCTCGATTTCAGCAAGCACGACTAATTACGGCACGTAACTTACGCAAGTTTGGCATGTGCAGTGCAATCAGTAGTAAACAATGTCACCCACTCGGTTCAAACGCTCCAAAGTTTGGCTGTATTTTACCAAAACAGACGGCAACAGGGTGACTTGCAATCATTGGAAAGTGGAGATAACAGCATCGGGAGGGAACACGACAAACACGCAGAAACATTTGCGCAAAATTTTTAAATGAATGTCGTGTCAATAATTGTCGTTTTTGACACGCTTCGGACTGGAGATGAATCTCAACCTAGCAGCAGCAGCAGCAGCCAGGCTATGAACACCTCTGTGGTTACTACGGAAGGTACGGAAGGTAAATAACACACTGCCTACCATGTTAGCACGATGTGCTGCTTGCCACAGTTACACATCGTTACTAGGCTGTGGCCTCTTTTGACCTCGCTGTTGGTTTTGTAAGGTCACGATACTGCTAACTAAACAAAGTTGATGCTGATCAAACTGTTTGTTCTCCTTTTTTTCCCAAATGAATCAATAAGAGAATCGATAAAGAATCGAATCGTTAAGCAGAATGATAATGGAATCGGAATCATAAAAATCTTATCAATTTCCATCCCTAATAAACAGTGGATTTTTAGTATCGTAAGCCTCTCTTTTTGAAGTCCATTTGGTAGCTGCTCTCGAGCTCTTTATCGTATTACATGTTGATTGTGCTTCATGTGAATGAATTCATCCATATATGGTCTACATGGGGCGGCTGTGGCTCTGAGGTAGAGTGGGTCGTCCACTAATCAGATGATCATTCGATCTCTGGCTTCTCCAGTCTGCATGTCAAAGTGTCCTTGGGTACAGTCCATTTAACATTTACACACTAAATCCTTTTCAGGGACATAAATCTGAGGACAGTCTAAGGCTGGAAGCCCTGAGTGACCCAGGGCCTAAATCTAAACCCTAACCCTAAATCTACTGCTGGCTCTGCTGTTCCACCAGTCCAGCCCTCTAACCTGAACCTCATACAGTGATAAAACAATGTTTCATTTCCTGAAACTTTGCTTAGTCCAGAAATATAAATATGTTGCTGTCAAAACTCCACTCTTAGAATGCCATATAGGAAAATGCAGACCCAGAAAGTCATACACAGAAATATTTTCATTGTTACCTCTGCCAAACAGGTTATATTTGTCTCTATCTATGCCATTTGCTTGTTTGCCAGCAGAATTTACATGGAATGAGGTGGAATAGTGTAGCATGGGCTGAGGAACAACCCGTGATATTTTAGAGCAGACTGAAAGCACAGGGCGGATACACAACTTTCATTAACATTGTCAGAGGTCATATAATAAATGCATATCATAAAAGACTAGACTGTTGTTTCTTTATCTCTGAGTGGCCATCTAATTTATCATAGTTTTGAAATGTACTGTAAAGGAGGGCAGCGTGTCTTACATTAGAGGTTTACAACCTTTTTGACTTGTGAAACCTTTAAAACAAAGAAATGCCTCGTGACCCTTAACTGTAAATGTCTAATGTGCCGGCTGTGATCACTGTAGATATAACGCAGGGCACAAAAAGTGTAGATACACTGCATCGTGCCCTGATCTTCATTGACAAAAGGAAATTATCAAAATGTGTCATTTGTTTAGTTCTTAATTATACTGTTCTTTATTTATTTAAAAAACAAAATCCATCATGTAATAAAATATATAAAATATACATGAATATTTGTCTAAGACCAGAACATGTTCTCCTTCAGCATGTTTATGTTTATGCTCAAACAGCACATCAGTTTATCTCATACACTCCAAAATGCATGACAGAAATTTCCATCCATTTGAATTACATAGGTTTTATATAAATCAACTAACAAACTTAATGTGAAGAAAGTAATAAGATCTATGTAATAGTACTAATAAACTCAATGTGCTTCCACTACACAGTAGTGTAATAGTAGACAGGTTTATGCATTCAATATTAATAAAGACTATTTGTTTGCCCAGAGAAAGTGAATGTAGTCATTTTAAGTTTATTAGTACTATTACATAAATCTTATTACTTGCATCATATTAAGTTTGTTAGTTTATATATATTAAAATGATGTCAATCAAATGGATGGAATAGATGTGTAGACACATCTAACATCACCATACTACTGACTTCACCTTGGTCTGTTGAGAATATGCTTATTGAGTGATATTATAGACTTACTAGGATATCAGCAACAATCCACAAACAGAAGAGTGATATGAAACTCCACATCGGCTGCCTGAATAAGGGATTTCTGATGACCTGAGCTAAAGGTCACCAGTGCAGAAGAAATGCTGCAGAAGAGAATTCATTCAGGACAGCTAAAGTCTGCGTGGATGAACACGAGATAAGGACAGGGAAGAAGTGGAGAGTACAAGGAGCAAGTGAGTATTCTGCATCACTCTAGTGGCACGTGCATCTGAAGAGGCAGGAACTGGGAGAAGGTATGAACAGAGGGATGAGTTCTCTGGGTCAGGTACAAGATATCACCTGTAATACATGCTGTGTTCCACCGCAGAGAGAAGGTAGACAGAAGATGTAAGATTCAACTGAACTACACATGAGTAATTAGTGAGTAATAGATGTATCTAAATAATCTATAACCAGAACCTCATTTTAATCATCTTATTTGTAGTATTAATTGAAACCAAGCATATTTTGTCTAAATGCCAAACTTAACTTTTATTTTTAAAATACATAATCTTTATATAGTTTGCGTTCACAAATTGAAGCCACATTTTATGCTAAGTTCACAAAATTTGATGAGAGTGTGACTGAGTGTTTGACTGCCGCAGACATTGTTCATGTTACATTTATCCCCAAACGTGGTCAAGCGTCCGTGTAAGGGGCCCATTTTTATTTGTCACAACTACATTTTCCTGTTTATTTAAGAGTGTTCTTTAGAAGTCTAAACCAGTGTGAATTAGGTTGGCTTGTTCTTGTGTAGTCTATAATTATAGTTCTGTACACATCACTGCTGCTACAGGTAGACAACATAGAGTATAACGTGGTTTCTGCAACAGCCAAGATTCATGGTGGAGAACGACGTACTGGACTTTTATAGGTTTCCCTCTTAATTCAGGGACTATTTAAATGTCGTGCAGTAGTTTTGATTTTACAATCAATTTTACGAATATCTGTGATCCCCCCCAAAATATATATATTGTCTATGACTACTATGAGGGTATGGTTATAGGGGTATATGGTTCAGTAATTCTACAGTAAGTAGAAGCAGCTGTAGCAGTAAGCTACAGTCTAAACTGGGTATCCTTAAATGAAGCATGATTGTCTTATGAAAATGTAGCCATCACTCTACCAAACATTGTGGTGTTGCTTCCAGGCTTTGGATTCAGTGGACGAATGATATAGTTTTAGATATAGATACAACTAACACATCCACAAGCCAGATGTCAGAACTCTCAACCACTTGAACATATCTCTCAAATTGTTGAAATTCCTCAGAAGAAGAGTACAATGTGCGTCGATGAATCTCAATAAATCTGTTGTTCATATATAATAGAAATCCAGAGCTTTTTAGTTAACTTACAGGTTGGGGGAGGTTAATTGTCTTGTTTAATTGAGTCTTTACAGAACAGAAAACTGCATCAGTGAGCAAAGTGTGATACTGTTGGGCTCATGAAGGCCAGTGATTTTCTGTGTATTAACTCTATTAACCTGGTGAACAATGGAAGTGCTCAGCAATGAAAATAAACATAGTTTCAGTTTCAAGTCCTTGCTCAGGTGGTTATAAAGGCAGAGACTGATTAAAATGACATGTCAAGGTGAAAACAGCAGGAACAGTGTCAGAGCAAATTATTACCACAACAAAAAAATAAGAAAGAACCTCATTTCTGGCCTTTTTGGACTGTACATGAGCCAAATATTCTCATGTCACACCTTTACTTTTTAATAGTGTCAGTTTTACTGAGGACATTAATTACTGAAAACAGACAACTTTAATTGAATCCAATTTCAGCTTTGATTAGAGTGATGACACAACATTTAGCACAGATGCACAGCCAAGGACAGCAGCATCAGCACATCACCTCCAGCAGGTGGATTTTTTTCAGACCTCTGTGGACAAAGCATCCAGAGTAAATCTCAGATCAAACAACATGCTGAAAAGTTGGATCTCAAAATAAATAGCCACCGTCAACGGGGCTGTCGGTAGGAAAGGGAAGAGAAGATTGTCTCAAATGAAAGACACCCCACTGAAATACTACTGAGCTATTTTCAGTGAACCCCCCCCCAAAAAAAAAAAAAAAAGAAAAGAAAAAGAAGAAAAGAGTGCACTGGTAAAGGTCAGTGTGAACCCAGATCATAGAATCTGAAACATGGCACAAAGATAAAGGGCACTGTGAGAAATATATCAATTACACCTTGACATTTTCCAGAGAGACAAAAGAAGCCTGTATAATATGAAGGTACGATTGTGTGCACCAACACTCTATATTTAAAATGTCCAAGTACAAAGCAAGAATTTGCTACAGGTAGACAACATAGAGTACTCTCAATTATCACAATTTCAAATATGTGTAAAATATCACAGCACCACAGGATTAAATTTATTTGCCATTAACTTAAAATGTTGTATCTAACCTGGCTATGAATTCAGATTATTTGGCCTATTTCATTTCAAAGAGGAAGTCTGAGCCTCAGCTTTATGCACACAGAATCTCAAACATTTTTCTCATTTATTACATTCTCACCGTAGCGCTGCAAGTTGCTCATCCTCCGACTCACGAAGCCTGAGTCACTGCAAGTTCAATTTGAGCAGTTCAGACTAAATGGTTGTCATGAGCTGGGGAAGCTGCTCACATTAGGCAGCAGAGCGAAGACAAGTGAAGATGAAGGATCACTCTCTACCTCAAAAATAACTGTACAGTGATAATAGAGTATAATTACATTTACACACAAGTGTTCCACTGATTCACTGTTGTAGCACAAGATTTTCATTTCTTGATTATCTTAATTGCTGTGTTGACCTGACTTGGTCACACATAAGTTCATTTCAAGTGATTTGTTGCCATCAGCTGATGAGCTGGAGTCTAGTAAACGTGTGTGAAATTCTTGTGTTTAGTTCAACTTGACAAATTCTAAATTTATGCTACTGACCAGTTCCGAATGAACTTGACAGTACTGACCTTTGAGAGAACAGAAAGCTGGAGTCCAATGAGGGAAGCTATTAGCTGTGTTATCTAACTCACTCTGTTGGAGTGCAAACTGCTTCAAGAAAAAGAGATGGTACAAATGCATACTGTTTTTTATAAACAGTTTGAACTTATTGTCTTATTAATGAACAGGGGCGTCTGTGGCTCATGACGTAGAGCAGGTTGTCTACTAATCAGAACTGTCCTTGAGCAAGATACTGAACCCCAAATTGCTCCAGATGCCATCAGTGTGTAAATGTGTATGAATGGTTAGCTCCTCAAACTGGCACCTTGCATGGCAGCTAATGCCATCAGTGTATGAATGTGTGTGAATGGGTGAATGAGATATGTAGTGTAAAGCGCTTTGAATTATCCCATTTTTATTTATTCATTTATTTAACCAGGAAAGATCCCATTGAGATTAAAAACCTCTTTTTCAAGGGAGTCCTGGCCAAGACAGGCAGCAACGCAAACTAGAACAAACTGTAGTAAAATTAAAACAGATACAGGACACACAGACAATATTACAGCACAGCAATATAGAAAAATAATAAAAAATACAACACAAGCCATGAACTCAACATCAGTTAAAGCAATGATTCAGTGAAGACTGGAAAGGTGTTACAAGTACTAGTACAAGTCTATTTACCATTTACCAAGTTAACTACAATTTGCAAGTTGAGAGAGCAAGCTGGGTTGCTACAACAAGCTTCTAGCACCACCTATTACTGAGGATTCACACCGGGACGTGAGCGGTGCGGAACAGCTGCGCTGCGGTTTAGCTCCGTCTGCCTGGCGTCAATCCCCACTGGACGCGTGACGGCAGCATAACAGCAGCGTAGCGAGCCAGCCGTATTCACGCGAGAATCCTGAACATACGCAAGACCCCGCGATAAACTGTGTATAAAGAAAACAACAACAACAAACAGCTGACTTTGCTTCTCCGACATGGAGGAGATTATAAAAAGCATCTGTTGTGTCATAAATGATTGTGTGTTGTTCCACTTCAACAATTAGTCTCTCTTCGCTCATATTGAGACCCTTTGATCGATTGACTGCTCACCTGGTGCCACCGGTGCCACCAATGACGTAACATTGATGTGAAGTTGTGATAAGCTACATGAACTGCGTATTGTGTTTTATTTTGAAAGGGGGCGGAAGTGTATTACGTTGATTCTGTGTCGGATTTCCTGTCTGGTGTGCAGTGCTCTGTTGAGATTTATGCAGTTTAGCAACGGCTCGCGCCAAAAATAGAAATGCTACGGAATGTCGCTGCTGAGGCGTTTCTCGGCGCGCACGGTGGGAATGTTTTCATCGATTAGAGTGGCAGCGATCAGCTCCGGTGACCCCGCGGTCACAGCTGTTCGCAGCACTTACGTCCCCGGTGTGAAAAATGCTTTAGGTCTACTACTACTACTACATAACATCGTCTGTTTCAGCTTTAAGGATATCAATTGGACAATGTGGAACAAGCCAGTGGACATTTTAGGGCTCACATACTCAACAGTAGTCTCTCCAGACCTTCACCCATCTCATGTCCCACATTGCACAGCACACACAGTACACAACATGTTTTCTAAATGACCTCTTTGTTTTGGCTGGGGTGCAGTCCCTTTTGGTTATCCAGCCTTGGTTGTGTGGTTGCATGGTATTCTGAAGAGTCAGTGGTGATTATTTTACCTCTGTCCTGTGAAGCCCTGTTTCTGGAGAGCCACTCCAAACTGAGGCTGACTCTAAAAAAGGGGGGGGGGAAGTAGTGAGTGTGTAAAGCCCCTTTTTTGTGTGTGTGGGGGGGTCCTTCTTGCAATGACATTAACATGTGTTTTCTATACAGTACATCATCATCAGGCATTTGCTTGCTTGTTGGTTTTGCATGCCTCACTGGTGCACCACATATTACAGCTCATCACATCACTCTTCAGTATTTCATGATATTTCAAATTGCGGCATATAAACTGAATATTTTTATTCATCCATTGTCACACACAACATTTATGACACTGATCTCATTTTAACAGAACATGTCACAGTTATGTATCCCACCAGTGACATAGTGGATTTGTGAGTTCTGCTTTATTTAAAAGTAGAACATGTTTACTATTACCAGCAACATATTCAAGAATTTAAAAAGAACATTTCATATCTTACCTTACTAAACTAAATTAGAAGTGATGCAGTAATGTGAATATTCCATGGAACTGTGTAGGGGCTACAGAGCTACAGTATAACTGTATTCACTGACGTGCAGAGATAATTATGTGTCCCAGCTTTCCTCAGGAACATACAGTACAGTTCATATTGAACATAAAGCTCTGAAGGTTGTGATATGATGATTCAGCCTCTAAAAACAATTGAAACAATGTGAAATTAACCAAGCATCTTGTATGAAGCTCACTATCATGTCAGGTACTGGGAGGCACCTGAATGTTACATTATTCAACAATACGGCAAATCAAGCCTCTCTACAAGGCTGATATCTTATTCATCTGCTGCTCCGCGCTTCCTCAAGTATTTGCTGGCGTAATTAGTTGGCATAATCAACACTGCACTGCTTTGTGGCGATAACAGTGTTGTACAGTGCACATCATTTTGTGTTGCTTAGATGGAGAGTAAAAGAAGCACTTCTCATTCAGACTCTTGTTCCTGAGCCAAGGTAAATCAATACAGTGAACCAAAAGATTACCGCATTGCTCGCCTACAAGGTTTACTGCAAATTATCTAAATAGCATGCACATTCAGCCCTAATATAGTTAAGAATTATCAATGAACAATTAAGAACAATCAATGTGATTATAAACCATGTCTGTGAGGCACTCAAGGCCGTCCCTTTGGTTTCATCACACACTGCAGCTGCTCAATTCAGGGTGTGTCAGGCCTTGACAACTTGTATTCAATGGGATTTACAGCATAAATTGGCAAGGACAAACAAGTCACCACATCAGAACATTAACAGTAGCATGGCCAGAGCAAATGACAACAGTCCCATTTATCTGTTGATTATGTTTAATATTCTGCTGCAACACATATGCGTGTCTGACACAGACAAACAAATGTTAAATGCTATAAAAAACAAAGCCTCCCCTGGAAATTATGTTTGTAAATTACATCTTAATTACATCATGATGGCAAATGTAATTACTAGATTATTAAGAGGCAATATTTAGTAATATTAAATCGAGACATTCAACTTCTACTAACCTTAACTAACTTAAGTGCTGCAAGTGCCTACACAAAACCATGTTTACTAATGCTGTAATTGCTAAGAACTGATATTTTGGCTGTTGGTGAACATCCAGGTACAGCCAGGTATGTAACCACATTTGTTTCACTCAAAACATATTTTTAGTTCCACATTAATTGAATACACGATTTCTATAAAACAAAAATCAAAGGTTTGATAGCTGTTAATACCAAAATAGCAATAAATGGGCATTAACAATTCCACTGGGCACGGATGCAAGGTGTTCCATGTACACCACTGCCATTTGAGCTAATCACAACTGTTCTAAACTCTTCTAGCTCTTCAGAAAATACATGGCTGTTCGGCATAGAGAATCCGGTCCATTTTCAAAATAAAACACCCCGTGCAAACTTCCTATCATAACAAAAAAGCTCAAAGAGAAATAATTTAATTACGTAGCATATGTAGAAGCACATTAACCAAGAAAATTTACCAAATCTGAAAAACACTCACAGCTGCGGCCCGTGATGAGCTCGAGACGTGTCTGGTGGGGTCATTCCTCCAGTGGCCACTTGAGGCTGGCTACAGAACATTTCAATCTCCATAAGTCCCCATGTCCAAATGTCCAACTTCACAGCAGAAATAAACATGTTTACAGCCTGGTACAAAAAACATTTTGGTCTCTATAGCTAATTTCCCCGTTCATGACAACTGTACTGAGGGTGAATTTATATACAACTCACCTGTTCAAATGATATGAGGGCTTAAAGTTATGCAGAATTAACACTGTGGCCACTTATTATAGGTGCCATTATGATCACATTTTTAGACAGACAGGACAGCCAACATGGCGACGGCCAGCGGCACATATTTTCAGAACCTATGGGTGATGTCACGCTTACACTGTCCACTCTCTTTACTGTCACTGGTCATACCAGAGCAAGTAAATGAATTGAGCATTGAGCAAGAGAGGGTTTTGCTTTAAATACAGACGGATGTGATGAGAAGCTGATCAACTACAGTCATATTTGATATATTAATAATGACATAAAATTCAGTTCAGTGAAATTCAAATAAAGTTTTGGTGATGCAAAATAATAGATTTTCAACCCCCTGATCATTTTTTCTATAGTATTTCACCCTTTTCTACCTGTGCTCCCATTAAAACTGTTCAGCTGTTTTTAGATTATTTTGTCAAACAAGTAGGTAAAACTTGGATTAAATAACTTTTTTTAATCGGAAAATGAAAGATATGCTAGTCAACTATCCTACATCCCTTCAAGAAATAGAGATTAATTTGAAGGTAATCATAAGTGTGAAAATTGCTGTTATCTTCTCACTATTCCTTTGACTGCTAACGGCCTGTCTGGCTCTGAAGTCGTCCTGGTAATAAATATTCATATACCTTTCAGGGTCTTTGTTATGTTGACTACCTTCCATCAGTCTGATCTGTTGTGGCAAGAGAAACACAAATGGAGAAAATAAATTAAGAAAAAAATCTAAGTAAATATATAAATAATAATGACAATGAGTGAAGGGGGGGGGGGGCTTTGGAACATCAAAGGCTCCTCTATCTTTGCAGCATGTAAACAGTGCGTGCCTTCAGTGAGTGGAAGAGCCCTTTTTAATGATTCCATGGAAGATTGCCACATCGACAAGCATCCTGTAATAAATAAAATTAACAAACATTTCTGTAGGGTCTTTTCAAAGGGAAAGAGAGCCCAATGTTTTTTTTCAGATAAGTGGTCTATACATCCCCTGCTCCTTCCTGATTAGTCTAATCCAGTGAGAAGTGTGTGCAGGGTTTTGATTGAGTCAGCCGTCAAGGACCCTGAGGGGAACCCTCCTGATAAGTGCCTTTACCTTTCACCTCCAGAACCCCACGCACGTCGCTTCGCCATATCCCACTCCCTCTAATCTCATTTGGCCCAGGAAGACATGCTCAGGCACAAGAAGCTACGATTAGCATCCTCTTTACCAAGGGATTCCATGGGCTTGGACTGCCAGCACTGCCCTCAACCTGAGTCGCTGAAGGCAACCACATCAGCCAGGTAGTTCTGTGTGTGGCATTTGTGTGTGTGCGTGCTTCTGCATCCACCCTTTATAAGTGTTTGACAACTTGATATCACAAGGTGTGTTTCCTCTTTTTACTTTCTTTGTACATTGGTTTAAATATTCTTCAGTCAGAGATTTTAGAAATACTGAGTCCAAAAGTCTTCAGAAGGATCATGCGCACCCAAAAAACCAAAGACATTAGGACTAGACACCAACCAAACTCTGTACCAACACTCATATTTACTAAGTATTTAAAAAAGAATCATATTCATTTTTCATTTAACTGGTAAATTATAGCCTCGGTCATTAGGTCATATAACGAAAAATAAATCCTTTTAATTTAGATGTGTTCAGAAAAGAAAAAAACAGCTTACCAGTTTACAGAGAGTTTACATGGTGATCATCATCATGGAGGAATTCAAGTTTGAATCTTGTCAGATCGGATTATGTCCACCTCACAATCACCACACTGTCACGTCACATTTGACTTTGGTATAAGACATCAGAGAGGTATTCTGTAAAGATTTTTTGAAGAGATGCTTAATGTGTCGAAGAAGCATCCAGTGATTAAAGAATGAGTGAGCTCATACTGTTCAGATACTAAGTAAGCTTCCCAGTGATTGTAGTGTTACTGTACAACTAAACAGCTGCAGAGATAAGTCACATTATCACACCCAGTGCTAATGAGATAATCAGCCCAAATATTTAAAAAATATTCAAAATGTAAAACAAATCAATGCAGTGAACACTGTGAGAAAAACAATTTTATTTATTAAATAATTTAATTTATTATTTATTAAATTGTGAAGTTTTGCATCACATTGTTTGATATCTGCAACATACTTGCAGATTTGAAACTGGCCTTCAGTAACCTTCTTCAAAAATTTCATTACAATTTCATTATTAAATTTCTTTACCTCTTAGAATGAATGAATCTTCATTTTCAGCTTTGAAGTCTACATGTATTTTATCATGAAGAAATCAACATAATATTAAATGCAACCTGAATCTGTGCAGGTCTGCAGAATGTGTGTATCTAAACAAACACTGTACACCAACAAGTAGCGTATTACAACTGTACAACTTCAACTCAGCCAGTAAGTTATTTTAAAGAATCGCTGATAGCGACACCTCATATCTGTGCTGACAATTATTTTATTTTATTTTTTAATCAATGACATAAATACAGACTTTTATATATAAAAACAATAACTTGCAAACTCAAGAACCATCTGGAGTATGAATGAGCAAAGACGGCAACAAAACACTCATTCATCCACATGATTTGATGTATGGAAAGTTTATGCCGCATGAAAATTCACAGAGCGCGCGAGCACCAAAGACACAGCACAATAACTCAAAAGTAACCATGTGAAATGAAGCACACATACGTGTGCAATGCCTCACACAACCACACATGAGTAAATTATGACACATATTTTAATGTAGAGAAGGTGTCTTGGCAAGCAGGACTTGCATACTAATAAATATGCATGAGGAAATCAAGCAGACTGATAAGTGTGTGGTCACTTGTGGAGGAGAGTGTGATCATGAGCTCAGCAGCACTGAATCAGCAGCTTCTCACACTCAAATACTGTCTATAAATTTGACTACAAGCACAAAGTAGAGCTGCAAAAAATAACATAATAATCTTTCTTATAACATGTGCAGGATGTGAGGTTAGTACAGCAGGTCCCAACCTGGAGGTCAGGATCCCTCTGAGGGGTCACATGATAGTGCAGACAAGAAAGAACAGAATACTGATCTGCTACACAAAATGATCAAGTACATATATATATATATATAGCTATAATATATATATATATCATATATATCTATATATATATATATATATATATATTTATATCTATATATATATATATATCTGTACATGGAAAATCTTACCTTTTTGTGTCTATTTAAATAAAAACATATGAGCAGTGAGCTGTGGCTGAACATCACTCACTGACATTTGCAGCATGTGATGGGGGTCACACGTAGACATTCCTTTATTTTAAGAGGTCATTAGATTAAAAGAAAAAAAGGTTAAAATCATTTGTTGAGACTCTGCTCATTCTTGCTTTGGAGATGAGGTGGAGGGTGACACCAACCTGATATCAGTAATCAGCGTTATTCAATGACACATGGTCAGTAACAATATGATGAAAAGTAACAAAATAAAAATGATTTCTTCATCTCTAAATTATATTTCATCTCTAAATCATCATCTAAATTGGAGGCCTGCATGCTTCAATAAACAAATAAAAAATAAAACATCTGCTGGGATTTATTCAAAATGTTGCTTTAAAAAGTAGCGTAAATAAAACCATTTCAGTATTTGAGAAGGGTGCACGACTTGTGATTAAGTTGTGCACTTTTAAAGCTCATGGAAATATTAGCAGTACAGTAGAGTTCAAATATAAAACAGTATATCAATATAATAAGTTGAGTAACACAGCACGTGTTCTTTCAGATGTGAGCATGAAGGCCTGATAGCTGCAGAGAGGTTTCCACATGCAAACTCCAGTGAGTTTTATTAATAAATAAGTAAATAATAGTGAAACAGTTTGCAGAAGACTGAGATTGTTTGTCAGCACTCGTTAAAAGTCAGGGAGGATGGCACTGTGCAGGCGGAGTGAAGCATGTAATACTGTCCTGCCGATGCTTTCCATATCTGTGTCCGATGAACTCCAGAGAATTGACCATACGGGCCCGCATGCGTGCGTGAGTGTGTGCGTGGCCGAAAAATAAAATCAAAATAAAAGACATGCACTGTCTTTATATGTGTCGGGGGGAATAAAGTCTTGGTGTAAATCACTTTTCCGTCTGGCACAGCACATTAAACAACCGTGGCATGATTCCTTTTCTCTCAGCTCATCCGTTCCCTTTCTTCTTTATCAGCTCGTTCACGATTTCATTTCTTTCAAATGAGAATTCAGGGACCCCAAATTCAAGCCCCGCGTCTTCAAACAACACAACTGTACGGTTTGACTTTTTCTGCCGTCAAAATGGTATCCCAGATTCAATTTTAGATAGACCAGGATTTAGCCAGTGATGATTTTCTTTTCTTTTCTTTTTTTTTTTTTTTTGGTCTTTTCGGACACAATATTTAATATGCTGAAATGAAATCAGTTTTTATCCCCACGAAAAATAATTTCTCTATATATATTTGTGTCAAATCTTGCGTTGACACGAGCCAAAAAAAGAAAAGCTAATTAGAATGCCATCCTCCATATCAACCTGCGTTTCCTCTCACACCATCATCCGGAGGGCAACAACAATAACCTCCTCCTCATCATCATCAGTATTTTTTTTCCTCATTCTCTCCTCGAGGGAACTTTTTCTCTTTTGATTTAGGAAATTAGCACGCCTTAATACAAAACCACATGCTCAACAGCCACTTATCAATCTCCATTTACTGAAAATGATTTCAGGGTAACATTAAAAGACAATAATGTAAATGACCCGTTTCTTTTAATTAAAAATGTCTTCCCCTCCTCCTTCCCATATTTTTGTTTCATCTGTTTCGCTTTTTTTGGACTTGAAGTGTTGTGGAGGAAAAAGTGAAACGCTTTCCTCCGTGTCTGCCTCCTCGTTGACTTTTATCACTAAATGAAGCATATAAATGACCTGAAAAGCGCTCGTCGGTCGCGTTAAATTCAATAAAATAAAGAACAATTATCCTCTCCTTTTCTCTGATCTGCCGCTGAAAAGGAGTCCTGTAGATAAGGCAGATTGAATTCTCTCTGTTGTGCTCCAATAAAAACGTCAAGGGGAGAAGAGTTAAAGAGAGATTTAACCCCCCTCAACCAAACCCCACCACCACCACCCCTCTCCTATAATTTCAAATCATAATTTCCCTCCCATTATACCTCTCAGATGCCGTTTTATCGTTAGGGTTATTTATTTCAGGGCGTTGTAACCACAGTCAATTTCCGTGACTAAGTTGGATAATTACAGGCAATGAGTGACTCAAAAACTTGAAACAGCTGTGTATAAAATACTAGCAGCGATTTGAACAACAGTCACGTGAATATCGAAATGTATAGAAAAGTTAGTGGCCTCAAAAAGAATCAAATAAAACAGATCCAGTGTTCCTCCTCAAAGTAATTATAATTGTCTAATTTCAAAGTTGAATTAGGATGCTGTAGGGGTTTGATGTAAAACTTCACATTCGGTTCAATGAAGTATCACCCTAATTTACAGCTGCAGATAAGCACTAAGTCTGTCATAAAAATCTGCCCGTCCTCCCCCCTCTGCCTTCCCTCCCTTCCTCCCCAGGATTGAATTGCACCTTGGGCAATAGTGCAGAATCGTGAATCTTAACTTCTCTCGGCATATGTTCCTGGCAGATAAGTAAACAATTTGGATATGGAATGAAATTTTTAATTAATACTACAGTCGGTGTAATGTGAGGGCACACACACCGCGCTCCCCATATCCTCTGCTCCATTCACACAGAGGAGGAGGAGGCCGGATTCACATTTAAATCTTTAAATGTTGGAATCATTCCTTCCGTGTGGGGTTGTTTTTATCCAGCATTGTCTTAGTGAGAGTCAGACCAAGTTTATGCAGGTTTAAACACGTGTGAATGATGATGGTAATAAGCTTTAGCGGCGTTTTGGCTGCAGCACCTTCTTTTTTTTGTCGGTTAAACTAAACAGACACGCAGGGATGTTTAAACCGCGCTGTAGCTTTGTGGCGGGATGCTTCATCAGCCTGCAGGTTACAAGAAAACAATCAAAGGTGTAAAAAAGAAAAGAAAAAGAAAAGTCACACACATTCAGTTTGTTCCATTAGTCAAAGCTATAATTAAGAAGAAAGCTCCCTCCTTGAAGTGATTAAGCAGTCAGACAGGTCGGACGGGCGGAATCCCTCCGGGGAGGCCTCTGCTGAACTGTCAAACATCAAAAGATCACAACCGGTTCATCGCAGTGTCACAAAAACACCTTCACCGTACTCTACTGACTGAACATGTCTCAAACCTGTTTCCAACCATTCAAAAACAAAGCAGCAGCAGCCAGACGGAGGAGGCAATTAAAGCTTTAAATGTTGAGGAGGAGTTTGACACGCGACACAGAGGATCGATTGATTTTGGACTTTGTTCATGTTCAGTCTTTAGCATGTATCTGTATTGATCAGTTTGGGGTCAAGTTGGGTCTAACATTTGAAATTCTCACAGCTGTTTTATTCATTTAAAAGGTGAAGTGTTATTTCCGTTTCAAGGATGAATTAAATGACATAGTTATTATTATTAAGAATTTGTTTTGAATTTTTTGAACATTTGAATGAAATGAGGCTTTTAAACTGACAGGTTTAACTGAACCCCGCAGCACAATCTTTGCCATCTCAAGTACCCAATAACCTACAAATACAGGAAATTGATAGCGTTGAAGACAGATTGTCTTTATTCGAAATGCCTTTTGTTCAGCAATTGAACAAAGAGCAGGAGGTATCAACCTTCTAGATACATTATCCTTTCCATAACATGACAGATTTTAAATTACCATCTTAGATGATAATACACATATAACTCCTTGAATTCAAAGAGAAGTTATCCTCAAAAAACCAAACAAACAGAACAGAAATGACGCGTGTGACTATATCAGCACTGAACCACAGGAAAAATGCAAAATCAAACATTTGGATGTAAATGATTTTTTTTTCTTTTTGTCATCTTAAATAGACCGATCTAGTTTTATGTGCCAGTTTTTGATAAATATAAACAATATGACCCGTATATAATCCAGCCTATAGGTCCTGATTTTGACCCTATCCAGAACATCATAAAATCACGAGTGCCAAAATGTAGACTACTTAGGCCTATACAGGAAATAAGAATGCTAATTGTGCAAGCCAAATTTTTCAAAATAAAAGAGTAGCCTATCAATAATCAACACAAATCAGCATATCAGCATTGAAATGTACACAATAAATAAAGTTAAAGGCCTCCTTTTCTGGTTGCCATAAACGTTATAACATTTACATTTCTTACAGTTCACAGGGCACCGTCCTTTACACCAAATCCAGCTCCTCTGCTCAAGACAGGAACTTGTTGGATTTCTGGAAAAGTTTCTTTTTTTCTTTTTTCTTTTTTCTTTTTCTTTTTCTTTTTTTTTTTTTTTTTTTTTTTTTTTTTTTTTTTTTTTTTGGCCATAACAAGTCCAAGGCAGTTAATACTGTTCATGCCTTTTTAATGGGGCGCGCTGTCCATAATATATTTACATGCATTTCAGTATTCAAGTGAATTTAAAAAAGAAAAGAGTCTTGAGGGTTACATGGCAGTGGCGTGTGCGGATGAATATGGGTCTATCCCAGTCTTGGTCATACCTGGAAAAAGTATGTAGGCCACCGGGGGCTGTAAACTTGACGCTGACCAGGCTGTGCAGTTACACGGGACGACATAGCCCGGGTTTGTGGGCGACGGGTGGGTGTGGGTGTGCTGACTGGGGCACCCAAGGGTGCCGAACGCGCCGTTCTGGTATCCCAACGAGGACGCGTACGGCAAAGTGCTGGTGCTCAACGTGTGCGGCATCTCTGTCATCTTCTGGATAGCGCTGGAGCTGAACTGACTCGGGTCTAGGAAGGAGTAAGGAGCGGACGTTGGCGGCAGAAACGCTCTGGCTTTCTCCGAGGGGCCCAAAAGAGAGTCCGCGGCCGACACGGGAAGTCCCTTCAAGTGATCGGTGTCCCCGAGGTAAGGCAAAGGGAAAACGTACCTGTCCTTCTTGAGCAGGTTTTTGGGTTTACGCCTAGGTCTGTACTTGTAGTCGGGGTGCTCCTTCATGTGCTGAGCCCGCAGCCTCTTGGCCTCGTCAATGTAAGGTCTCTTCTCAGATTCGGAAAGCAGCTTCCACTCGGCGCCCAGTCTTTTGCTGATCTCCGAGTTGTGCATTTTGGGGTTTTCTTGTGCCATTTTCCTCCTCTGGCCCCGGGACCAAACCATGAACGCGTTCATGGGTCTCTTGATATGATCAGCAGGCTTTGACATCTTTAAAAAAGTATGCTTTTATCCTCAATGTTAATGACGAGGAAAAGTTCTTATCGGAAGGAAGGGAAACTATTCACCTGTCTAGATGCCAGATACCAGTCATGCCACGTCTGGGATGTTCTGAAGCTGGAAAAGAGCAAAAAAGTAGAATGAAATAAAATAAAAATCCAGAGCCCGGTTTGCTTTTCCCGAGTTAAAACACTGATGCGCGCTCGTTCAAGTCCAGTTACAACTCTCTTTCAGACCTGCGGCAGACGACACGGGAAAAAAAAACACATGCAAGATGCACACACACAAAAAAAATCCTCAAAGGTGAAAGCAATGTTCCGCAGTCAGTTTGCAGGAGTCGTAAAAGTGTTATTTTTTTCTGCGACACTCTCCCTCTCTCTCTCTCTCTCTGAGGTTTGTCGTCAAGCACCTGGCTTGGAAATGAGCGGAAGAGCGTGAATACGAGCCAAAAGCGGTGAAGTTCAAAGGCTGGGCTGGTTTGGTTTCTGCACGCAATCTGACATAATCTGCAGGGCGTTCACTCACCAACCTGAGCGCCCAATCAGCACGAAGAGCGGCTATTATAATACCTTCACCAAAAATATATGTACATTACAACATAAACAAAGAGCGGCTGGTAGTAGAGGAAGAAAAAAAATAAGGAAAGAGGGATGTATGCAGTGTGTATGCGCGCGCGCGCCAATGTGTGTGTGTGTGTGTGGGGGGGGGGGGATCCCTCCCTGATTCCATTTAATGTAATGAATCGCAACAAACACGGACCTTCAACCTCTTTTCCACTTAAAACCTGACTTCAATCCAGAGAGGTGACTATACCATGCAACCGATTTACTGTACAGCTCCACACAGAGTCACAGGGGAGCACTTCTGTCGACCACATGCATACATATAGGCCTAATACAGCTGTTATACGTGTCTATTCTTTAAGCGAGGGAATGTGCAATAATGATAATATGCCTAACAACAACAATAAATACAATAGTGATAATAACAAAGAATAGACTATTAATACCTCAAAGATGACTTTAAAAGAAAACTCCTTCTCTCCTTTGGATATCAAACTCTAAACATGGCGGCTTCGCACCTGCCGGGCTTCGGTGTCTTGCTCAAGAACACTTCAGCAGGGCTCTAACCCCACAGCCCCAAACACACGGAGTGTGTGTGTGTGTGTGTGAAAAGGTTCACCTTGGAGGATGAAAACATGTACACAAACATTACACGTTACAAACATGTTATTCCAGCGCGTCGCAATTATGAGCGAAAAGTAAAAAAAAAATAAAAATAAAAAACATACGCGTGCACGGTTTAAGCTCGTGCATGCCATCGATTTTGAACGTATGCAAGTGAACTGTGCAGTGACAGAATTACAAACACCAAGAAAGTATTACATCAACATTTAGGGAACCATCGTTGTGAGCCTATAATAGTTGCATTAGCTCACATCAATTTGACAGTGTGGTTTTAAGGAGGAGACAGAGGGATCGTTTCAAAATGCTAATTTCAATGAGGACCATTGCCTAATAGCCCTCGGGCTAATGTGCTTGATATATGATTCCTTCAGCTGTGATTATTAAAGCAAACGCAGGCTGCAGCTGATTTTGTTCACACCGTCAAAATGCTCTGATTGGAGATACAACCCTGAGTCGTCTCGAGTTAGGTACAGCGCTAAGGACGTTTATTTAAGGATGTCTTTGGACAAGCTTATGTTTGAATGTTTAGTGTCATCACCGCACTGACACGTGCTTATCTGTAATATGCTAGTGTGAGAAATACATAAAAAATAAAATACTTTAAAAAAATGAAATAACTAAATTATACTTCAGAAATGCAGTCCCTAAACTTAGATACATTTCAAATATTATCCTGTACAAACGGGGTAAATACTATTTCCTGCATGGCGTAATTTTTTAACCAATATAGGACACATGGAGTTGATTTTTCAGCTTCTGATATTTCATATTTCAGCACCATGTGTGTGTCTTTCTCACGCTCTCTCCCCGATCCCTGCACACGCATGCGTCAAGCGGTAGCCTGTAACAAGAAGATTCCCATCATATCTTTTCTTCCAACCCCTTGAAATTATCTTTAAAAAATGCCCGTTTTTGGAGGAAAACAATTCCTCCTAACCCCGACCTACAGAACAATGTAGCCCACAGCTGAGGACACCCCCGACTTTTTTCAATACAAGCGCCGACCGGATAGCTGCAAAAAGAAAAAAAAGCTCCTGAAATCCTCCCAATCTGCTGCCTATGATGTTCATCAGCAACCGTGAGGTAGTATACCGCATGTTCGGACTGTATATTTCAGCCTATTTTGAAGTTTGAAATTGTGTCATGCTATCTTTCACTGAGCAGCGTATGCAATTTGACATGTAGCGTGCAGGCTGCTATACATACAGCAGCTTAGGCTTCATTTGGAGATCAATGAATTAGATAACGGGAAATGATTTTAGGGGCTGAGCCTCCTACTCACGAGGGAGAAGTCAACTATGTTTCTTATTCAAAAATTCGGATTGTCTAATAAAAGCACGCTGAAAGTTCCCTCGACAATTTGACGGAATAATGAGAAATGCAATAGCTTTTAATTTGTCAAGGACTGAGACGATTATTTTTTTCCACCGGCAGTTTCTCCTCAGGTTTCTCAAATATAATCGTTAGTGCATATGAGATAGTCCACTGTCTGAGATAAAAACGGAAAATGACAGTTTATAAATAAAACAGCTGTGGGTTTTATTCTTGGTAAAAACTTGCGTCCATCTCCAAACTTCAGGCATTCAGAAATATGAACCGACTTGACTGTCAAAACATAAAACAATCAAAAAAGTCAAAAACAGGAATAGAATATATTCTCCGTGTGTATAGCCAATATTTGATTCAGCTGGTGTATAATAATTATAAAACGGACGACTTTATTTCAACCAATTATACCTCCAGATTACAGACACGCAGTGGCGCGCGCCTGAGACACACACACACACATGCGCGCGCGCGCACCAAACACACACAAAACTCGGATTATCTAAGGACACATGTCCATCCATCTCGCCTTAAAAAGTGAATGGGGAGCGGCCTGACACACACAGAGCCTATTAGCCATCTTGGGCTCCCGTAGAGAGCATTGAGGTAAGCTCCCCTACCGTAACTGTCCATGGTGCTGGAGCGGTAAGAGGTTTTCTTCACTACACACTTGCGTCCTCCCTCAAAAACTCTTAAAAGCTCGGGTAGACATTTGAATGCCATTTATTGTATTTCCATCCTATTTAGTGATGGTTCTCTGTACAAAATAAAATATTAGAAAGTGAGACAATTCACGTGCTCTCAAACTTTTTCGAACTTTTCTTTTTTTTCTATCTGCAGAATGTTTAACGCGCTCTTTCACAGCGTGGAAGAAGTGCCGTTAAACAACTCATACATTATGACACCATAAATACACACAAATACATTTTAATGTTGTCAAGAAATATCTGTTACTTTAGCATCACTATGGGATTCAATGTAAATTAGCCAGCACATATGTATACATACCATATATGTATATATTCTAAACATTGCATTCTCTTCAAACTTTGCAGTACCTTCATCTGACTTTCAATGATGTATGTGCACAAACACACACGTCAAGTGTGTTCACTTGTAGTCATCCCTGATTTTAATGGTTGATCTACACTCAAGCTTTTTAAAAAATGACACAAACTTCCATGTTATTTTCTCATTGAGCAGGGAGGTGTAATCAGGATACAGAGCCTCACATGACACTGCTCAGATTCCTTTGTTCAAATTGAAAATAATTTAATTATTTAACACCAGACACAATGTTGTTGTTTTTTTTTCCAACAACATATAGAGAAAGTGTTCTATCTGCCTCATTTTTATTTTCACATTCAAAAGTGTGATCATGGTATTTGTCTCCAGTTTACAATAATGTTACCATGTTGTCCCTGGAAATGGTAGACAAATGGACAAATATGTATGCTGGAATTACTGATAATTATGTGAAGAATTTCAGTTTATGAATTGTTTTGTTATCTGTGAAAGAAAGCCTTTGTGTATAACATTGCAGATATAACACTGTACATGTTTCATTTATCATTAGGTATCGTTCACTGACACTAAAAGGTCATGAAAACAGCAATGAGTGGTATGTGAGATCTATTGTTAACATTCGATATATGTTACAGAACACACACACACACACGTATATATATATATATGCGGTCTACTGTATATATGTATACAGCAGACAATTTCTCTGTAAGAATATAAAACCAGACTTGAATAAAACCTTTTGAAATGACTACACTACACAGCTGTTCTTGCTTTTATTGTGTACATAGTACATAGTACAGCGCAGGAGAAAAAATAACAAAGGTTCAAGGCATCAGGTAATAATGAAAGGATGGGGGCAATACTTCAAAGACCATGAGGTCCACGTCACACAATTATACAATACAATTAGGATTAAAGGGGCAAAAGAGATAACAGGAGATAGGGATAAATTATCACAAAGGGAAAAGATGTGACTCTCTCTCCTGACCTTCATTAAGAGAGAAAAAAGCTAATTTAGAGTTGGCCTTCTTTGCAGGGGGATTTGAGGCTTTTACATGAGACTGTGACTCACTAGATAAGATTTAGGGAGTATAAATGAGAATCTGAACCACTACTGAACAAAAACATGAAACATATTTTCATAATAAAACAATACAATAAATAGTGAAAAGCATATATATAAATCATACAATAAACACATTTTAATAATATTAATAAAACAGGTTTAGGCCATATGAAGCATAGCTTTACTGTTAGGACTAAATGTTGAATGATAGCATTTAATATTTCTTTTTCAACTCTCACAACAGTCTAAGCTACTCAGTAAGTTGACACATTATAGTTGTTGACTGTTTCTATGGTAACCATGAGCATGCACATAGCGTGTGTCTATTCAAATAACAGCTTCTATATTGACAGTGTCTAAAAGAGAAACATCCAATAAATGATTTGGCTATAGTGCAGAGATAATGAACCAGTCAAATCAATGTAAAACTGCTGCTTTAGTCTCAAAGTGCTGTGCAGTGCAGTGTCCCCACAAACAAACAAACTTTAGAAGCTGTATAGGGTAAAACGCGGGATAATCTTCCCCCTATTCTATTAAGCTACCCTATACAAGAAGGTCGAGCTCTTCTCACAGACAGAGTCTTTCACTAGTTTTGAAAATTTGAAAATTAGTTTTGGAAATCCTTTTCACGTTTCCAGCTTGACAAAACACAACAGCTTCTGGCTGATGATGTCTTAAGAGTGTGATCAACAAATTAGTTTTGGTATGTTGGTATATGGATGGCAAAGTTAGCATTGTGTCTGAGAAACAACTCAGAAGAAGCTCTACTAAATGTTTTGTTTGCGATTTTGCTCTGTTGCCACAACCTTTGATGACTGAACCTGCAGCCAGAGCATATAATGTCCTTAGATAGCATAGTAACTGTCCTCTCATATTGGTTCAATGAAACGCCTCATTTTCTTTTGTCTGAAGGTGGATGCCCTTGACATGGAATTCAGGTTCTCCTTCTACAAAACAACAAAAGATTGAGGAGCTGACTTCCTTCCTCTCTTTAAGTCTGTTAAACAAAACGATGGAATCAGCCACTGAGAACTGCAGACTATACAGGAGGGAAAACCAACTCTCTTGGACTGACTTAGCTTTCATCTGGACAGCAAGGCCCAAGCTAACAGTGAGCCACTTGGACTCGATTCCTCTTTAATTTTTTTAGAATGTTCTCAGAGTTCCTGTGTTAGGAACTTCTTCTCTTCCCAGACCAGGAGAAATACATGGACAGTGCTTTGGTATTTGTCAGACAGATATGGAAAAAGCTCTTGTCCATGGTCCTGCAATACTAAAGAATGTCAGCAATCCCATTGTAGACAGCTGGCCTGCAGTACATCACAGTCTGCAGATGAAGGTATGCCTCTGTACTAAAGATCTCCCAAGTTCATTCAGCAAGTCACCAAACAATTGTCCTTTTAAGTTCCTGCTACTTTACTTGAGTCTCCATCAGTCCTCTGACCTCAATTCCAAAGCTAACACTGCCACCACGCCTGATCATCGTTCTACACTGTCCACTGCCTGCTGACGGTTCGCAGCTGTGGCAGGGGTTTGCAGACCTTCTTCACTGGTGGTCCCAAAGAATGCTCCCAGATCCTTTCTTCTCTCCTGTGCAACATATGGACATCACACAGGAGAAGAGTTCCTGTCATGACTATGTCAAGAAAATTAAACGGTGGGTCAAAGGATTATCAAAAAATAGTCTAAGTCTTCAGAGTCCTCATCTGGATGCGGCACACACAAAACACAAAACTTTTGAAAAAGACCAGCAGTTTGATGCTTGAAGGCCATACCCTGAGGGGACGATGGAGTTGTTGCGACCTTGAGTAACACAAATCTCTCAAAATCCTGCTTAAATGATGAGTGTTAATTAGTTAACACAAAACTGGATCCATCTTTTGTGCTGATTTAATTTTTATTTTGATTAATTATTTTTTGAAAATTTATATATTTCACTCATACATTCATCTGTTTTAATAGATTCTGAAGAAGTTCCACTTTCTTAATGTCATACAATGCTTGAGGTAATATTCATTACTAAACACTATCATGGCTGACAAAATGGTGATGTACACGACTCACCTCTGACAACAGCTGCTTCCCAAATCTCTGTGCTGTGATTCACTGTTGTACTACATTTTGTATTTGGGGGTTTTCTCAAATGAAATAGCTGCTGTTCTTTTAAAGTAAAACATCCATGATAACACCTATGACACATTTATACCCACTCATTACCTCTCATTATAGCCTGTAGCTATATCTCATCAGTGGACGTAATTTGTTAGAGTACGTGCCAAGCATTGACATTCAGGCTCTGTCGGCCCTTTTTAATTATTGCAAGAATACTTTTTAATAAATACAACACAGAGCATTGTGAAATATAACATTTTGATTAATTGGATTTGGTGGTTATATTACAGTGTAGACACCCAGAGGTAAAACACACAATGTGGCATTTACTTGGAAAGCACATTTTGGTGGTCAACTGTCCTGTGAAGAAAGCTACATAGTAAGAGTCAAGTAAAACCAAGATCAATGTATATCCCAGTGGGTCAACAATCCCATGTGAACATCCTCTACTCATATTTATTTTAATACTTTCTTTTTATACAACCTCTCTTAGTTAGGTGTTGAATTAAAAAACTCACATTGAAAATTAATATTCCACAGTGCTACTCTTGAAAACTGCACATATCAATCAACCCACCTTTGTGCCTTTTCTCCATGTTTTGTTAACAGAGTTGGTATCCTGGATTATGAAGTGGAAAAACCTTTATGGGACAAAGCAGCTGCTCGTGAACTCTGAGCTGGACTGTAGGTATTGTAAAAATCAAAAAACAGAGACAAGTCAGTGAAATAAAGTGTGAAATAATGAAAAATAGACCGTTGAATGTAGAAGCTTTTGAAGCCAGACAGACTGATGGAGAAGAAAAATACAATTCTACAAATCTGTATCAGTGAATGATTAATTAATTTTTGTTGAATGATCTGTTTGAGCCTTGTGAGATATCAGTTTCCATTTCTTTTACACTTTTACAGAAGATCTCAAGAGACCGCAGTTCAAAAGATGGTTCAATTTAGAGTTCCCATTGGAAATGGTTTCAGAAAGTCTTTGCCATACATTGGGCTTTGATGTGCTTTAACTGTCATAATCTTACTGTTCAGAGATGGGGAAAATAAATTCTGTTAATTTTTTCATTGTAAGTGCTCTTTCACTTAGATACTTCAGAAAAAATATGAAAAGAATATCGTAGAAAAATCTCTAAAACTTTTTGGTTTGTTATATACAGTAGCATCTTCATTTTTTTCTTTTCAATTGTACACAGTGTATAAGGTACACATTAGTTTGTATTAGAACAATGATCATAATTCTATTATTACGAAGCAAAGTTCTACTTTCATGTATCGTCCTTGACTGTTATCTTCAGATGTTATTGTTTTACTGAAAAGAGTAAAAATTTGATTGCATCACTGCTATTGTTTAGTGTATGGAGCTTGACCTCCATCATGTTAAAACTGGAAGGTGACTTGCTGTAAAAGAGTCAAAGAATCTGCTCAGGTCATTTAATAATGAAAGAAAAGACTGATTTCCTGTCATATGCTTTTTTTATATAAAGCAGTTGTCTTTGGCTCGTGGTGATGACCCACACTTTGCTTTTTAGTGAGTGTCACATTTAGATATATGCATTCTCAGGTAGAGCTATGATAGCTGTTTATTCAAACGCAAACCAAACTTGAAAAGAGGATATAACCTCGACTCAGAATTCTGGAGGGGTGGACTAAAATTGAAATTGGTCTGACTCTCTCTCTCTGACTCTCTCTCTCTCTCTCTCTTTCTCTCTCTCTCTCTCTCTCTCTCTCTCTCTCTCGAATTGAGGGTCTATTGTAGTATGTCAAACAAAAGGTTTTTTATCAGAAGCCCTTAATGTAACCCCCTCCCCTCACTCTCATGGCCACCAACTCGTTCTTCTCTTCCTCTCTTTTCTCATTCATTTATTCCACTGTGTGTGGAAATAGGCTGGGCAACAATTAATTTCAGAGTGAATTCAGGCAGGATCTATTACCCCTCTCTGCCTCTATTGCTCTAATGGAAATCTATTTCACTTCTCTTTTGTGTCCAATATAATTTAATGCCCATTTTATTAATGGCCTGAAATAATTACGGAAGGCTTTTGTGATTCTTGAGTATGTTTCATTTAATTGTGTAATAAATGTCTAATCAGAGCTCCCATCTGAAGCCATTATGGCATTAAAATTAACAATTACGCCACAAATGTCTTGGTGAATGCGTTGGGGTCTATAGAAATCGCTGCTGATAACAAGACACATATAAATCATTCATGAGAATTTTTTCAGAGAAAAGCGGAGTGAGAGATAGGAGGATGGGAGGGAGAAAAAAGCGGGGGAAGAAAAGAGGAGAAGAAAGAGGCTGAGTTTTCTTTATTCCATTGAAAAACCGGGGATGGCCAAAAGATAGGGCATTTTAAAACTGTGTCACCCTCTCCAGTCCCTTTCTTCCCCTGTCTCTCTCTATCTCCCTTTAATTTGCCTTCCTCTTTATTTTTGAAGTGACAGATTTCACTTTGGGAATTCATTAACCGTTAACTTGGGTGATAAAATATCTATCAGGCCCTCTGCCCGGTTCCTTTGCTAAGCTGCGTGGTGCTCCGGTTCATCGCTGTGGGTGACCGAAGGCAATTAAAGAGGCTTCACACTCTCTCACTCTCCCAGTGTCACTTACTCAGTGAAAACAGGAAGGCTGCTCAACGTACCAGCAAGAATTGTTTTCTTAGTAGCCAAGTATACAAATTTCATGGTATGAGGAAACTCCATCTGCCACTAAAAACCCTCGTCAGTTCCTCTGTGTCATTTTCAAGTTAATAGACTACAATTGGTTTTGGTGAATCTATTTTAATAGCATAAGGTTTTGGCCTTCTTTGTTCTCTATTACCATGATGCACAAAGGGCCTCCCCGGGCAATGGATTGCACCCTGGTCCTAACCACACTCTTTCAAGTGACAGAGTCAAGGCAGTGACTTTGATGTAGATGAAGTCTCATGTTAATGAGAAGGTTGATTTTATTCTCAATCAAACACCTCAGATGAGTTGGTTGATATCAGCCCATCTGAGCAGGGTGGACTGCTGCTGCTAGAGATTCAAGAATTCACCAGCCAGAATGAATGTGATTGGATGAAATGATTCAAAACCTTAGTGCAGCTGTAGGTTCTGTATGTCTAATGTTATACAGATATATATATATATATATATATAGGATATATATATATATAATTATATATATAATATTATATCTATATAGATATATATATATAATTGAACGTGTTAATTCTGAGTAATTAATTAATAGACACCTAACGTGCTACAAGCCACCCGAGCTTACTCGGGCTGCATCCACTAGTGGAATTAGGAAACTTCTCCAGCACAGTGGGTGGCAGTAATGCTCCTTAAACACCATTAAATAAAAGAAGAAGAATCAGGACGCGTGGTACCTGCTGGTGTCACCTCTGAGTCGGGTACCACCAACACCTGCTTTGTAAGCATGATGGAGGCAACACCTCTGATGTTAGCGTTAGCAGCCAGCCACACTCAACCTCGAACAGGCATTCAGACGCAAACTGAGGACAGGCAGAGGTTTGACAGAGAGCATCCTCTGTGATAACTTTACTTTGACACATAAGATGTTGGGAAAAAGTCCTGTTGTCACAGGGACTGTTACTGAGTTTGTCCTGAGATGCTCATAATGAATGTGAACAGTGGAAACAACATGTTTGGATATGTTTGGATGCTTTTCACAGAAAAAAAATATGTGTGATTAATTTAGATTAATGAATCACAGAGACTATAATTAATTAGATACTTTTTTTAATCGCTTGACATATATATATAGCTGTAATTTTCTATAAGGATAAAATGTTAACTTGCTGGGCCAATGTTAAGTTAGCTTTATGTTGTGTTTCCACTGCCTTATTGTTAGTTCAAACTCTGCTCAACATTAGTCCAATAATTTGATATGAAATATTCATTCTAAAGTGCTTTAGCTGCATTGCTAACATTTGTTAGGTACATTTGCAACATGCATTGTAAGATGAGTCATAATTCGTCATGTTTTTCTTAAGCAGAACAACTTTGTTCTTGGAAAAGTTGAGTAAACTCCGTTATCATGTTCGGAAGCCCCTTACAATCAATTGTTAGAATGTCATGATTATAATATCTGAGGATATTCTTGATGAAAGAAAAATCAAAAACATATTTTTAAGCAATAAATTAAAATTTTTTAAATGTTTAAAAACATATTGTAATGTAACAAAACATAGCTGAAACAAATCATGGTAACAGCGTCAATGTAAGAGATTAAGTAAGAGTAAGAACAGCAGGCAATTTTCAAAACTCTCATGTAACCTTGACAGAAACAAAAGTTGTGCTTCAGCATGATTAATCAAGTATCTCAAATGGATTGTTATTGTGTATTGGCATTAATGCAAACCAGTGAACAAAGCACCAGGGTCCATTCAACATGATTTGAGTGGCTACTCTGTCAGAAATACTAAAGAAGAAGAGCTACTTGTGTATCTGTTTACAGCACCAGAATCTTGTGGGGTCATTTACAATTCAGTCCAACAAGGTAATACTGAATGTCATTATGTAAAATGTGCACACGCACCATCTTCTATCCTCCACATCATGTCCAGTATGTGCACATCCCATGCATGGGTGCACAATTTGAATCCTTCATGGAAAAGATGGGCTCCACTAGCATTAATGAAAACTATTATAGAGAGAGGCAATGCACATTGCAAACTGACTTTTTCTAATATTCAATAACTTGCAGTGATAGATCTTTTTGGTGACCCAGCCAGCCTCTCACAGTTCATCAAATACACACTGTCCTTCCTCTTTGTCCTTATGTCCATTCTAATATTGTCTCTAAAAATGAACTCCTGATGAGTCTGCATGAGGAGGAGCTGTGTACACCCACAGGCGCCTACGGAGAAATGCCAAACCGAACACAAATCACTTCAACCATCTCAGCTATTTACTACATTTCTCCTTATGAGGGTTTCCTTTGTCCAAACAGATTTTCTCCTATTTAATTATGCATTTAACTGATGTGCAAATTAACCTTGGCATTTTCACAAAGACACTTGTGTGTGTGATCACACTTCACACCTTTCTCCTCCCCTCTTCTTCCAACCAATTTAATTCCAAGCCCCAGATTTCATGGTCAATTTTATCTCACCCACTCTCAAAGAGTCATCATCAATTCTTCACAACTTTTCATGTCCCCTTTCTCTGCAGATTCACTGCGAAATTGCCTATTCAGGTTATTAAATAACTGTGACTACTATAAATTTACGGCAACACCCTGTGCTTTGAATATGCATTTGGGACGCTGACCTCCAGCAGCAATTAGTCTTAGTCTTTGTTTATCTTTTGCACAAATCACACAGCTCTTTTCTTTATTTCATACTCTTTGTTTCAGCCGAGTTAGAGGACTTAAACAGCCACATGCATCTGGAAGTCAGTCCCCACTTTAGGCCAACTCAAGGTCTTGTTTCAGTTCATGGTCTGATGGAATATAACACCAAGAAATAAACAGTCATATGAGGACATTTCAAGCAATGATGGCAAAGAGTAAAGCTACCAATGTCACCAGAAATCAGTTTTATTAAATGTGTGCATGGTGAGATATTAGCTCAAAAGTAGATTTTTGTTTTACTAAAAACATTTATTTATAAAACAGAGGACACAGAGAATGAGATACCCGGGGGGTGTCTGTGCTCTTAACCTTTGACTGTTAATGGTCTAGGACAGATGTCATTTCTTGCTACATGACATCTATCAAATTGGGGGATGAGGTAAGAAGGTTGTGGAAATGCCAGAGTAACAGCCATGTACAGATTTACCTTTTAATGTATATGCTGTCAAAACATTGAGGTTTACATGCATCCACCAATGTAAAGTCATTCAGTGGCAAACCTCTATGAGCAGGATGACACAAAAATTTTGCAAGATGAGATTAAAGAGCAGTTCATGTCAAGGACTAAACTCATTGAATTGAATTATTTAGTCTACACAAACAGATTTAACAAGTAATAAATAGCAATCATCTGAGCTTTGACATCTAGCTCTTGTGCTTCTGCCAAATACAATCTAAGGTGCACTGCATTGTTATTTGTTTCTTAGTTTTTATGTTTTCCTTGGCAAAGCTACTCTATACTGCTCTATACTGGAAGAAGTAATAAAGATAAAGGCAATATCTTTATGACACTTAGTCACAGAGTCTGAGTCCTTTCCTTTGTCTTTAAAGAGACCATGGGCTATAATTGGAGACCAGTGCACATCGTCTCTCAGCTGAGAGGGTAAATGAGGGATCCCTAGACTCCAGGATTACCCTATTATTGAGAAGACGTTCCACTAAGCCTCCACCACTGACACATATTCCTGTTCTATGGCCTATTCACTTTAAAATATGTCTTGTCAGGGAGGCTTACAGAAATCTACATAATCCTTTTTCATCACAATTAAAGATACCACTGAACAATAAAATTGCTTGCTCTCTGGTTTGTTTCATGTTGCTTTGAGGAGAAAAGGGGTGAGGGAACTGCGGCTGAGCTGTTGAAGGTTGCAAAAGGCTGAAATGAATTTTGGGTTGTGTCTGAGGAGAACAAGGAACTTGACCACATCCTCTAACTGTTACGAATGCACAGCAGTCGTGTGAGACAGGAGTGCAAAACATGTGGTGTGATTTAAACAGCTTTTAGTATTTACTGAGTCATGATCATAAAAACCTTGTCTTTTGACTAAAGTCTGTACAACAATTAAACAATCTTCATCACAATCAGTCGGACATAATCCTTCATAATTCATCCATTTTTTTAAACAGATTTAGTCAGGATATATATATATATATATATATATATATATATATATATATAATATATATATATATATATATATACTATACCTCTATGTTATATATATATACAACCAATGTTCATAGCTATAAATCATACTTATGATATGAGAGAAAGAATAAAAACAAATTACCAGCATTATTTCCATGCTAAAAATAGACAGAGACACAGAGAAACCACGGCTCTCTTTCTTCTTGTTCCAACTAGTCTCATCAAGTCTGTGCAGGGGAAAATATGCAACAACAAACAGGATTACAGCGAGGCTAACAATTATACTGTATGCATCTACAGTAAAAGACATTTGTCACGTGTGAGATGGTTGTTGGATGGCGACCACTGTCTGTGTGCAGAGGATACTAGCTGGTTATTTCATCAAACATCAAAGGTTCTGTCCACACATCCAAGTCAAAAGAGATTACAGCGAGATCACAGGTTTATATCGCCTGCGGTGGCATTTTATGTGTGGTGCAGAGAAATAATTGCTGTTAAATGACTTGAAATAGTTTTACAAATCAATCAAATGTGCCAGATTTTTTTTTCATAGATATTAAAATCTTCAGATTACAGCAGGGCAAGCATCAACAGCAGACTGGTAGTGTCTAGACAAAACTCTCTTTGCAAATTGTCCACATGATGCACGTGTCATCCAATTGTTACATTACCTGTTATCCTGATTGGCCTGCTTCAGTTAAAGATTTTCTATGTTTCACAGAACGACTATTGACAACAGAAAAAGGTCATGGAATGTGGATGAATGTGAGCACAGGGACATATAAATAGATAGGAAGTATCACGGTATAACAAGGTCAACAACACAAGACATAGCAACCAGCTAATATTACTTAGCAACTCTTTTCATGCCATTATGTCTATAGAGGCTGTTGAGCCCGGTTACACTGCTTGGCTCTGCTTCCCGTCTGCATTTACTCGCGACCCATGCCTGAAAACCTTCTATTCCCAGTGGTCCAAAATGCTTCTGGTACAAACAGTCACACTCCTCTGTGTTTTGAGCTCACAGTCCAGGCAGCCTGGCTAACAAACTGAGCTAACATTAACTATTAGCAGCTAGACGTGGCAGAAGTTTACTTCACTGTCCAGCAGGAAAGCCTGTAAATCACAGAGAGTTGAGGCGGAGAAAACATTTTCTCCATAAAATATAATCCAGTTTCACTCAAAAAAGTCAAACAGTTGGTGGTGTGTGACTTGGTGCTGTAAAGTGTTACATCTTTTTACACAGTGCAAGAACAGACGTACAAGGTGCAGAGTGGGAGTGACACCATTCACCTGATTACACGTCAGTGTAACATGAACATGATTTAAATCAGTCACAAACAAGTAGTAGTTAGAAGAGAAAGAGAAAAATAGTTTTATATCTGATGAGTTTTTTCTGTATTTTGTATTTATTTGTATTTTTTTTATTCATTCTATGAGCTATTTCAATGCAGTGTTTCATAGAGTTTAACTCTCCACAAGTTTAATTCCCATGCCCAGATAGTTTGTGTGGTCTATTGAAGGTAGAGCCAGTGGAGGAGTTGAAGTCTCTCCATCAGCTTCCTCCCTGTGTGACAGCAGTGAGCATATGAATAAGTCCTTGCTCTCTGACTCTGAAGGGCCGACACCAAAACATGACATCTGACACTGACGTTCTCCTGCTTTCCTATGACCTGTAATGAAAATTTCAAAACCTGACAGTGTCAGTCGAGTTATTCACAAGGAGGCTGCACTATTGACTCACACTCCCAGAGTTTGTAACCCTTTTTAAGAAGTAGTAGCAGTAAAGTTAACAAGTAACGCGCAATCCACAGACTCCTGCAGGATTATTTGAAGTACAGTGCAGTGAGGAGGGCACAGGGATGAGGGCAAACATAATCTTGCTCAGAATGCCCAAAAGCCGGAGTTTTACATCTGTTGCTTCTTTCATCTCTTGTATTCTCTGGGTCCTTACATACTGTATGAGGTCGGCTAGTGTCATGACACAAGGCCAGTGCTAAAACACCACACAGGATACAAACAGCCCTCTCTCTTACTACTCCATCCTTGTGACACACTCCATCTTCAACATGCCTCCACTAAAATGTGCTTCTGGAGAGCTACATCACATCTTTGGTATTCTGTTGTTTGTTTTGAAGTTGAGTTGTAAGGTGCTGCTATGGTCATTGCACCATGACTCGTTAAAATGAATCAGTTTAGGTGTCATCTTGTATTTCAAATGTGATTATTATTCTTTAATACTTTGTGACACCTTATCTTACAGCATATCCTGACATCCTGGGTGGCCATCACTAATTTACAGCATACACTGGCTTTTTGTTAAAATTGTACTGAGGTTAATTTAAGAATGTGCTTGAGGAGATTACGAGCAAATAACCTACAAAAAGTTTCATAATACATACATGATATAGTTTAAATGCAATACATCTGTCAAATCAAGCACATGCAGGTGAAACTGAGATCGTTCACATGACTGTGCTTTCCTAACTTCCCTTTAGTGTAACCCCTCTGTATGTGATCTGAAAGGGTACAAAGTTTGAACTTGTAGTATTTATGCCTGCAATCTGCAGCCCTCAGCTCTCACAAACTGCAGTCCTTATTTTGTTGTTTCAGTGTAATCCTTGACAGTAAAGCTAATTATCTGCAGCAGCATGTCATCCAAATACCAATTTGTAACTGTCACTGCAGCTGGGTGGTGTATAGAAGGGATACGGGAGATTTCAAGAGGTAATCTCCATTCACACTGTATCCTCAATGGCTGCTGGTTGCTTTGGTTCAGAGTGGATGTGAAAGTCAAAAAACACTAAACTAAAACTATCTGCCAGGCAAGAGGAGATTGTTAGAACAGGTGTGGAGAGTCACAGCTGCCGTCAAGCCAAAAGTGAGTTATGAGTCAAAGTCTGATTTAATAAAACACATCAGGTATGAAGTCCTTTAATGCTGCTACATGTAGCATTTTTACATATGCAGTACATCATCACTGAGCAGCATGCTAACAGCTGATAAAGGCAGTATTAAAACTGTTTGAAATGTATTCAGCAAAGAGACACAAGTCTTAACATCTTTTTGACACATTATACTTTTTATCTACTCCTAATGTACATGCTGTACTGATCACACTTTTCACTGTTTATGACTTTGTGTCAAATAAATCAGTCCCATGAGCCCAGATCAACCCTAACAGCAGTAGTCTTTCAGGGTCATGTGACCTGCAGTTCTCACTTTGACCACAATGCTGAAATCGTAGCAGGACTATAGAGCTGTTCCTGGTGGCTTGCTGCTGCCTTTTGACCAGGTTGTCATTGTAAATGGGGAATGAGGTTATTTAAATAAAAGTTAAATAACAGAAAATCACAAGAAGCGTTGTGTGTCAGTACACACACATTTTCCAACAGATGAAGAACCACTTTTACTAATGACTGTACCAGTCATTCGACCTGTCAAGAGAGAGCCTACCCTCACTGACTTCACTGATTTTGACAGAGAATCATTTGTAGATTTAAAATTTAAAAAAAATATATATATATATATATATATTTAGTGCTCTGCTAGGGCCATGCTCTGTTTAATATATTCATTCTTTGATTTTGAAACAGTAGCCTGAGGCTCGTGTCCATCTAGCACTTTACATTTGGAAATCATTTTACATAGAATACAAAATAATTCCAAGTAATTAGTAATAGTGTAACCTAGACTTTTTAGGTCAGCAGTTCTTTTAAGAAAATTCCATTGGAAATAATCAACTGCTTTTGATCGAAGCAGACTAAAATCATAATGAGAATTTGTCGTGATTTGCCTGCAAATTAGAATCAAATCACACAATCCTCCAGGAAACTTTTGCGACTTTTTAGGCAATGATTTAGAAACAACAGACCGGTATAATAATGTGTGACGACTGCTTTTAGGCGCATGCATGTAAACATGTAAGTTTTATATGTTGTGTGGTCAAATCATCAGCCAATGAGCCGTCAGTGTTCTAGTCTGGATATGGTAGGCTGCGATACTAATTGTGTTGTGTCTCTGTTGTTTCAGTCCACCATGATACTCATTGTCTGTTTAACACATGAAGCTCAGAGCCAATCAAAATGAACTGATGACTCCTGACCTTGATAAAGGGACGCTGAACCCCTATGGTCTCATAAGCTTTGTGTTGATGGGTCAGGGAGAGAGTTAGCTTAGCATATAATTAATGTTAAATAACCCCTGGTTGTTTGTCAACACTTTTCCCACTGTCTTTTTCCATGCCTTATAATCTTCAGAGTGCCTGCAGGCACAGCATTCTCTGATAACATCTTAAGCCTCTTGTTCCAATACCCTGGCCTGGCAGTAACAACACTGGCCAGTCACTCATTTACAAGCAAAGATAAATGCACAGTCCTTAATCTGTCTCCAGTTAGGCCTCCAGCAACACAACACAGGCCAGGCCCACACCTTTAACTCCTCCTCAGGCTTAGCTGCTCCATCAGCTGCTGCTGCCATGTAGGCTGCCTCCGCTCTCACCTCTATCACCTGCCACACAGGTACACAGCGATAAGCACATGCGGCCGTGCAAAGGTCTCCCAGTAATTAGCATGAAATTTTAGAGCTTTTGTCCATGTCCATTATTTCAGCACTGCTGCAGACACATTTCAGAGTGAGGTTACTTCAATAGCTCATTTATATCTTTTGGAATTTTGATCACTGTTCTACATTTTTTGGGTGAGGATGAAAAGTGCTCATCATTGGCTGACTATGCAAATGTTCTGCTTTTCTTTGTCTAATTGTTGACTGAATATCTTACACATCTGGGTTTTCAACTGTTGATTTGGGTTTTAGTAGAGGGTGATGAGCATTTCTGACTAAATTATGACTGGATTAATCACAAAATAATTGTCAGATTCACTGATAATGAAAATGATTGTTAACTGCAGATCTGCTCAGGATAGTTTGCAATGCACTTAATCAGTGAGCTGTAATTTAAATTTTCCCCTCATTGTTTCTACATCAAACACACAGTGGTTATACACCCATCAGAAAGGTATTCTGGACTGGTGTGTTGGATATTTTTGCCTTTTCCTGAAGGTAAACAGCAGAGCGTTCAGTGATTCTATTTATGATGCTTAAACACTGATATGTGCTGCACTAAAAACATGAAGTGATGCAAATAATAAAAAGGTATCTGTGTAGAACTGGTATGTATGTTTATACAGTATGTGCAAAGTGAAACAGCTTGATTTCTCCAAGAGAAAGAGCAGATGAGAGAGCATGTTAACTGTGAAGCGGGAAGAAAAGTGGAGCAAAGAGGCAATATTAAAATGTAATTATGCTTTTTAAAATTTGGCATCAGGATATATTTACAGATATGCAAAATCAACAATGGCAAATACTCACCCTTGTTCACTTCCATTCTATTTAAGTAAAGGTGCAAATAAAACTTTCACTTCAACATGGTGAATTGCAGTCTCAATATCAAATACGTGTGTGGTTGCCCCATGACATTGACTACAAACCAACATCCTGCATTGCCCACAGTGCAGTGTCTGGAGAACTTCTGCTGTGTTGACTGAATATGCAGCATCTTTCTGTTGCATTTGTTTTTGATTTAGAATTTTTCGTTTCTGTGTTTTAGCTTTCATTTGCAGCATGTTACTGTTGTTATATTGGTTTTAGATTTGAATCTGTGTTTTTTGTTGATATTTGAAGCCGCAGCACTGCTGTTTGTGAACAGATTAAACAATAGACATACGTGATGCTTTAGAGGTGCTCCTAGGTGTACTTTTGATCTGTGGACAGAGCCAGGCTAGCTGTTTCCTTTCAGTTCTTAATGCTAAGCTATGCTATTTGCCTCATCAAACTCTCTGCAAGGAAGCAAATAATCATAATTTCCAAAATGTTGCACCATTCCTTTAAAGCTGTGCTAACAATAATGCAACTTTTTGCATTTGTTCAATCAACCAGGCTGACTGGTTTGTGTATCAGTTACTCCATTTGTTTTCTAATAGCATTTCTTGGTTTTAAATTGTTCCTGATTGTGAGTATTTCTGTCTCAGTCGCTCCTGAACTCAGCCAATTTAAACTGTCAGGCAAGCACAACAAAATCACTGTCAGTGCCATATAATAATTGAGGAAGAAAGAAAGAAATAATTAAATGTGAGTCACTTACACAAGCTCATTAAAGCTTGTGCTATCCACTCTATTTTCCTTTTGGTTTGAATGAGACAAAGGAAGAACAATATCCCATTAAAGGCTGTTTCCACATCCTATTCATTTGAACTGGTACTGAAGTGTCAGTGTTTTTCTGTGGATTAAAGTCTGATAGCACTCACAGGAAGAATGATTCCCCCGTTTGAAGACTTGTGAATACACACAAGGAAAGAGACAGCGAAAGGCAAAGAGGAGCAGACAGAAAGAGAGAACAGATGAGTGGGAAACATAATGGAAGGATGCTTCTAATGCACTGTCTGTAGAGGGCGAATTAGGAGGCAAATGGTGTGATTATTGTGTGATGTGGTGGTTGTAGTGGTGGTGATGGTGGGATCTCACCAGCCCCAGGATGCAGATAGAAACCACCAGGGGTACAGGAGGGGAGCAGGCAATTGTGATTTATGGGTAGCAGCAGGCTGATAAGGCAGCTCCCTTCATTTAATGCCTTATCGGCTGCGTTAAAGAAAGGCCACAATTTGCAGCATTCTTAAAAGCCCCAGATGTGACTAATCTCTGCAACCTTCCAGACAATCTGTCTCAGGAAAAAAACTATAGATCACCCACTTGTCTCACTGATCTCAGCCTCTTCTCCCTTTAGCGTAACCACAGTGGAAAACGGTGGAGGGAAAATGTGTGCCTGTGTGGCTCAAACCTAACAGTATACGCAAAGAAAATAATAAAAATACATCTTAACATCTTAATCACAAAGACTGGACTTTTAAATATCTGTATTTAACATAATTAACATATAACATCATTCAGAATAATTTTCAATGATGAATGTACATGTGAGTGATCCTATCCTTTAAGACAATATCTGCACATGGCAACTGTAAAATTTCATGCATTTGTATAGGCAACAAAAGCACTTCAGGGTAAAGTTAAGGTCGTGGTCCAAGGCAGGGATGTCCAAACTCCTTTAAAGAGGGCCAGATTTGACAATGTGAAGATGTCCACACTCAAAAAAATATTTCAGGCACTTATGCATTTCAATTACATAGAAAATTTCCATCCATTTGAATTACATAATGTTGATAAGATTTATGTAATAGTACTAATAAACTTAAAATGGCTGCATTCATTTTCTCTGGGCAAACAAATTGTCTTTATTAATATTGAATGGATAAACCTGGTTACTACTACACTAACATGTAGTGGAAGCACATTGAGTTTATTAGTACTATTACATATATCTTATTACTTGATTCACATCAAGTTGATAAATTTATATCAAACTATGTAATTTAAATGGATGGGAATGTTCTATGTAACAGTAATAAGTCCTGAATTTTGTCCTTTTCTTCTTCTTTTTTTTTGAGTGCATTCAAAAAAATTGAAATTAATAATAAAAGTTACATACAAATGCACTGTTCTGTAGCAATTTTATTTTCACTGTCACAGTTAAAATTTCGTTTTAAATGGCAATGTCACCAAATCTAAGCCAATCAGACATGAACAAATCTTCCTTTCTTTTACATCTGGAGTCAGATAACAGAATATAACCTCATGTTCATTTTAAACATGTTTATTATGAGTAACGTCTGTTAGCACTTAAGTTTAAAACACACGCACACACACACACACACACACACACACACACACACACACACAGCAGTTATGTCCAATACTAGCAGGCCATAAATAATCTATTATAGAAATGAAGCCATGGGCCGCATGAAATCTGTGATTCTGTGATTGTCCCCTGGGCCGGACTTTGGACATGCCTGGTCTAAGAGAAAAGTGAAGTCGTAAAAGTGAAGCTAACCCTAACCCATAACAGGGGATTATTTACTTAATAACATTGAATGAAATTCACAGTCTTTGCCAAACCTTAAGTCAATTGTTTTAGGTTTTTGGATATATGTTTCCAGAGAGTTAGAAAAACTAAGAATACTGATGCCACTCTCATGTCAAAACACTGCGTCCTGATACAAACTCTATGCAGCAACTGATTCACTGGGAACACTGGCAGTGAACATAAACAGGACAGCAATACATTTCCTGCACAACATATTTGGTTAAACAAATCGTCGTCGTATATGAATGTAAATGTCTCATTGATGTGGAAATGCACAGAGAAGAAAACAAACTTGAGTGAGGATTACCCGAGTGGATTATTCTCCTTTAAGTCAGCACAGCTTTATGATTGAACTTCATTTACAGACACACACACACACACACACACACGTCTCCAGCACTGTGTCAGGTGTCTTGGCACTGTTCTACCAATAAAATAGAAAGCTGACATAGCTGTGCCGCTGATCAATACTAATCACAGAAATAATTACTCACTGGAGCTTAGGTATGCCATTGATTTTTAAGGCAGTTGTTTGCATTACTGTCATATCTGATCTTAATAATCTTAAAGCGCTTTTTTTCTTGAAGTTTAAGGTCCTCAGCCATGTTGTGTAAAATGTATGAATGTCATTGCAAGGTCTAATCAATGTGTACTGATGTATTGAACACCAGCTAAAGTGACTTTCATGTGCATGGCTGTTTGCATGGTTGGACTTGGACAATCTAGGAAAAATGTATACAAGAGAGCAGGTGAATACTGATCCGCTCAGCTACATGTCACAGAAACAAAAGTACATTTTTGCCAGCAGCCTCAAAGGAATTGGACAATAGTAATGAAGAGATGTCACACAGTTGTTTGCATATTGACAACTCATAAAAGTTTCTCCACTCGCTCCAGCATCATAGTTTATGTACAAATAGGTAGAAGGAAGTGGAGCATTGTTCATCTTCAGGTCAATCATCTACAACGTGACATCGCCTGGTAATCCCTCCTGCTCTGTCATTCACCTCTGTGGTTAGCATGAGGAGCTACAATCCTCCAAACGTACGCCATATTTGATTTTAAAGCACTCCTCTTTCTTTAAATTAAGTGCATATATTTATTTTTCACATGCTTCACTGTGTTCTACAAGTGTAATTAGTCTGGGATACTCAGCAGTTGATTTTTTTTCGCCTCCATTCTTAAGTATTCATGAAAGCCAGTGATCTGATAAATGGAATTTTTCAGCACGGTAGCATCTTGCATCTCAGACCTTATTCCAACAGATAATCCTGTTTAAATATCCGGCCTGGTTTACACAGGCCAGGTGGGAAAGATCGGGAATTGCAATGCTTATACATGCATACTTATGCACGTGTGCACCCGTGGCCTCTCACACCCCTACTACATAGAGTAAATGCATCAAACAATAACAGCATGTTTGTGGAATCATTTCCCCATTAGTGAATAAACAGTGAGGACTCTTGTTGTATTTTTTGTTGTGTTCAGAACTCAGCAGTCACCTGACCTCTTTGCTTCTGTAATGTGAAATGTCTTACCGCCTAACAGTATCTGCCGCTGGACTGCTCTAGCCTTGACTTTGCCGTGCCGGTCTATTCTCAGTTCTCCGGGCTAATTCATCATGAGCGCTCCTCTAACATCAAGGTCGGTTACATAATGAGGGGTCAGCATGATAAAGGCAAAACTCTGATTGGATCGCAGCAAAGGTCCAAAGATGACCACTTTACAGTTTCACATTTGCCCTGCAACCTCTGTGACTTAACACTTAACATGACCCGCAGACACTGTTGCTGTTATGTTCCCCTCATCCAATGTGCCGCCCACAGGAGCACTGGCAGCTTGCGTATTGTTTACTCTCCTCTCTTTGTTGTCGTGGTCCACTGGGGAATATCCTACAAGTGAACTGGTATTTGACGGGGGTTTGTATGATGTGGGAGGAAGGGGGTGGTGCAGTGTGTTGGGAGTCACCTATTTCCTCAGGAGGCAGGGCCTTTTGGTCTGCTGGTCCACGCCGTGTGTGCCCCATCCACTCAGTCTCCTGCCCCCTCCTCTGTCTCTGTCTCCCTGTGTTTCCCCACCGCTCCAGCCCGCCTGCATGCCTGACAGACAGACAGATGTTATCTGCCGTGCATCTCCAGCTCTGGGCCTCTATCACTCTCCACAAACAGCCCATTGCTTGCACACAGGCTGCAAATTCTGTCTGCCTCTCTCCCTTTAGATAAGGGGCAATATCAGTGACAGAACATATTTTATGTATGAAATGTAGCTCACAACAAGCAGTCAAGCATTAGGTTTGTTTAAATAGATGATCCTTATCGCTATTCTTTCAACACAGAGTTTTGACATTGTTCTCTGCTTTTTTTCTTTGCACACAATTCTTTTTTTATGCTATCTAGCTTCACAATTGGCTTTTAGAGAGGCTGCTGTCCGGGGGTTGAATTCATTGCTATTTTAATTATAGCCGAGCAGTACAGCAGGACAGACTTTGTGAGGAATATTTTCTGCACGGCCACAGTTGTAGTTCTTCCTCCTAAACCCATCTAGTCAACATTCCAGCGGATTATTTGCCAGGGATTTCTCTTGTCAAAGAAGCAACACTATTCCCCTACTGTTGGCTGTTGTTAGCATCAGATATTGGATGATTTTCATTTAGTGCTCAGGTTATGCTTGTCAGTTTGTGCCTGGCATTTTTGTAATGATGGAAATAAGATCTTACATATGCCACCAGTCTAGCTGACATAATAGTTTGGTTTGTGTGTGTCTGTGTGTGTATGTGTGTGTGTGTTTGAGAGAGATGGTGGAAATATCAGCAACAACAAAAAGCTTAGATTTAATATTTATGAAGATAACATCATACCTTTACTTTAAACACAGACAAATGATACATTTTTATAAAAAAAAAGGTTCCATATTAATTATGCATCCCAAAAAAATCTACTGTAAATGTATACTGACTGGATAAGGATTTTTGGATAATTCAAGCCTTGTTTAGTCATGAAAAGCCCTGCCCCGGAACATCCTGTTGGGTTTGCCACCCCTCCCCAAAAAAACCAAGCCTCACCCCCCACTGCACACACACAGAATAGGAAGGGGGGGGCATTCAGGTCATTACCATAACAAGCTGGCGTGTTTCTGAAGATACACTTGTTCAGAATAGACAGGGGCAAGAGGGGGGTAGGCCGAGGTGGCAACACAGGCCCAGTTTATTTCAATAACAACAGCCAGACACAAGGCCTATCTAGTCAGACTTTGAATGAAACACTTGGGCTCTGATGGAGCGATAAGACACAGATGCTAAAAAGGAGGACTGCTAAAACGGCCCGTTGACCGTCGCTTTGTTTTATTACCAAGGGGAGCAAATAAAGTGGACACAGTAAACACAGTGTAGTTTTATGCTTAAAGTTGCACTATTTTATCTGTTTTGCACATTTATTTATTATGGAAATTTAGGAGTATTTATATCATGCAGGCTGAAAAAAAAGACTGCACCCTCTCTACCAATTTACTCTTGTGTAAAGCTGAATTGTTAATTACAGGCTGATCATTTTCACATGAATGGCTGTGTGTTTACTGTGGGACAAGTGATCCATCCCTGGAGAGGGCCATGTCAAGTGCTTTACACATAAACAGATGTGTTTCTTTTTATTTCTGAACACAGGTAATCCTCTGGGTTAAATCTGTGCTAAACTCGACAGTGAAAAAGACCCTGCGCCTTCTTATTTGTACAGACAGAGCGCACACTTAGATTCAGAGGGAGATGTCCTAAATCTCAGCTTGATTTCCTATGTTAACCATGGCTTAGCTTTGGCTGGGCTGGATGCAGGAGAGCCTGTTGAGAGTTAGTGGAGTAGTTGTAAATATGTGGTAACACTTTCAGTGGTAATCCTCCTGCACAAAGAATTGCCAGAGATTATGGACCGGTTGTCTGACAGAGAGAATCCTCCGGCACAATCAAATTCCTATGGCTGCTGAGATTTGTGGAGGGCACAATGCTGTACTGCTCGGCTCGCCAGTAATGTGAGGGCGAGCCATTCCCTAGATGGAGCACTAAGAAGCAAATATAGCATGAAGTGCATATTAAGTATACGCAGGGTGGCTAAAAAATATAGCACCATGACTGAGAATGGTAGCAGAAGAACGGTGTTTGACTTGTTTTTCTAAGGATGATGCTTGTTGCTGTCCATTGAAGTGCACTTCATCAAGACAGTTTGACCTGTGCCTGTCCTCTCCTGTTGATGCCCCCCTCCACCACCACCACCACCCGACCCTCCGTGCTGACCTGAGCTGAGAAGACGTGTGAGCCGCTGCCTCCCCCTCCTCCTCCCCCTCCGAGTGCTACACAATCGCCCTCGCTGACACATTTTGAGTGGGGTTTAAGGAAGTGAAGTGAAGAGAGAGTGTGAGGGAGCGAGAAACCCCACCACAGCCCCATAGCCCCGAGGATGAATAGAAGATAGAAGCCGTTTCATTTCAAAATCGGCCTCTGCACTTGGCTGAACCTACAATAAAAAGTTGATAATTGAGAAGTGAAAGAGTAGGATCAATATGACTGTGAAAAAAATGGGGGCTTGGGCTTATATTTAATGCAGTTTAACTGATATTTAATATTTTCTGCTTTCTCTCTCTTCTTCTCCTTTTGTCCACATTAAAATACTTCAAAAAGAATTCTAATAAAGTGGAAATTAAAAGGAGCGTAGATTGGGGTTGGAAAGAGAGGCCTCTAATCCCACTATCTCTTAATAATTCAAAGTCTCTTTTATTTTCTGAATAAAAAGCGGAATTAATCTGGCACTGTGAAGCTGTCCTCTCTTCTCACTGTTTAAATAAATCCCCGTTCGTACATTAGACGCGAGGAGGCCAGCTCTGGCTCCTCGCCAAGCTCTGTGTCAATTCCCTCCTGCCTCCTTCCTTTCTCTCCCAGCCCCTCTTTATTCCCTTTCTTTTGCTTTCTGCCAGGGAGGGACCTATGAGAGAAGCCATGCCACCAGAGAGCTGCTATCTCCAGAACCTGCTCAGCACACAGGCCTATCACAGGCAGCTAAGACCACTTAGCTCAGGCCGCTAAAAGGCACCCTTATGAAACTTTACCCAGATATTAGGGCACTGTGAAGCCAAATGATATATTACAAAGGCATTGTGTAAGGAGGGTGACCATTTATAGTATTTATATAAGGCTGCCCCAGCTGTCAGAAGAGTTACTATTTTGGCCTTTAGCAGAAATAGAAAGGTGGGCATTTCATCCTTCCACACATACTATTGTGCTAATAATAAATACAGATGCAGAGTAAATTCTAATAATGAGTGATATCATTATGTGTTTTGTTTCAAGATTTAGCCAGTGCTTCTGTACAAGAGACAATTTCAACAATTCAATAATAAGTCCACTCCACAAATGGACGGCTAAGTCGCACAGCTTTTCACGAGACAAAAGACAAGCCTTTGAAAACTGACACCATGAAATAAAAGGAGCTTAGGATCCAAGAGTAAAACTGAGTAAACGGAGCAGTCAGAGCAGTGGGGATATAGAACAGGCCTGAGAATGAGCACCAAGGCCTGTAGGCTCCTTGATTAGGACTGTCCCCTCTATCAGTTCACAGACTGCCCGTCTTCAGAAGCCTCTCAGCAGCAGGTCTTTCCTCTGTGTGCATGGACTCCCTCCTCTGGTTGGTGCTGTGGGGTAGGAAGCTGCTCCAGTCAACACTCCGCTGCTCTTCGCATCCCAATGATGCATCTGTAGAGGCTGTCTGTGCTCTGATAGACGCCTTTTGTGGCCCTGCAGAATCTAAGATCCTCGGCTCGATCCTGGATCAGCCTTCCCGCTCTCTCCTCTGTGGTCAGAGATTTATGGCGTTGACCCCCCACTCTTGCGATTGTGACAATACTTTCCTCAGAGACTCTGGATGAAAGACAAACAATGGCTTCAGACTCTTCGTATTTTCTTCTGCGACTATTCATCCAGAGAGACGCTGTGTTTGAAAAGCACACCAGTGTCATCCAATTGGCTGTTTATGATTTAACAATACACTGGAAAATATCAGTATCTTCTCAAGGTGAAGCCTTGGACTTGTGCACCCTATAACCAACACACACATCTCATTTTATGTGTTGAAAACACCCTGATTTTGTGAGGCTGTTGGAAATGAGACTGGCATTCCGGGTCGAGGGCCAAGTCTTTCTAAAACCCAGCACGATTCTTTTTTTCACTGCTATATTGCTCCTCGCAGAAATCTCTACTTTATGTGTTATCAAATGATAAAAAAAAATATCAAGAGAAGTAGGAAATAGAGGAGGCCTGGAGGGAAAGTGGAAAGGTGTGTCTTAAGTTCCCTGAAGGCAACAAAAAGTCATTTTCACTGAGGTGTGCGCTATTTTTATTTATATACCTCCTTTGCTCTGTTTCTTCATACATACTGTTTGTGGGGCTATCATTATACCAGGCAGAGAGGTGGGGGTAAAAACCATTTGCATTAGCATCACTGTCTGACTCCAGGCACTAAGCAATGATACTTTATTCCATACCATTCAGAGGGCCATTATCACTCTACCCCCTCTGTCCCCTCTTCCAGCAGGGAGCTCACACACACACAAATGCACACGCAATTACACGACGCGCCGCACACACCGTTCTCATCCAGCTCCTATCGTGGATAGCATCTCGTGCAACACTGGCACAGAGGTACAGGACGGGTGAGGGAAGTGGAGGGGAGGGACATTTCCGGAGGGGGGTCCTGGCATGTAATTGTCCTGGTGAGCACTCAATAGCACCTTAAACCAAGCAGGCAATCTACAAAGCTGTGCAGTGAAGGAGGGAAAGGCCCTGTGGCTATGGGGACCCTAATAGGAACTTCTTTCTCACAGAGATAAATGGAGAAAGTTCCTTTTATTTATCGGTAGCTGCTGTTTGGGACTGGGGCTATCAAAGCGCAGCAGTGCTATTTATCCCACCAAAAAGGATTCGTCCGACACAGGGCTGAGGGCGAAACAGGGAAAGAGAAGGCTAAGGAGGGGGTCGACCACTGGAAATTGGCAGAAACAGAAGGTCAAACTGTTTATCTTTTTATTCCCATGTCTCTCTCCTCTCCTTCATTCTTCCACAACTGTCCTCTCTCAGTTTACCTGTTGTGGTGAGATACACAGCCACAGTAATAAAACTCTTTTGGTAGCTGTTACTGTATGGACAGCGGATGGATTCATGTCTACAGAAATTCAGTGAAAGATCAAACCAGCAGGGTTAAACCAGTACAATGCAGCTAAGGTAAGTAAATAATTAGGTTTCATAAACTTTTTTTTTTTTTTTTTAAGTAGGAATTGATTGCTCTGTGACTGTTATATGCTAATACATATGTTAGCTTATCAAATAGAGATGCCGAAGCAAGAAGTGGGCCCTCAAACATCTCATTCATTAAAACAACAGTGAGTGAAATGTCACAAGCACAAGTGCTTGTACCCTCTGTGTCCTAAGCGCCACACGGAGAACAGCTCCACTGTGATAAAGCATTCATTTCGCCGTGGATGAGTGAGCATTGTTAAATAACCAGCTGTCTACATGCCGGCTGTCATGACCCTGCACACATATTCTGCAGAGTGCGTAAAGCTACAAGACTCAATACAGAGAGGAGCAAAAGGTAAACACTAAGTTCTTTGCTGAGACAGGTTTTGTAGCAGATTTTCACAGTTTCACAGTAAAACTATTCATTTTTCAGTGAGATCATTTTACTGTACAATGCAGCTGTCATGCTGTCAGCTAGTGAATCATTTAAAACAATATGGCTGTTCCAAATGTGATCCATGTGTATTTTCTGATCTGCCCTATCCCTGGTTAAGGTTCATTAAAGCTACATTATATATTAATATTTCTATTAACAATAGATCAAATGACTGTGTGTGACATTAAGGGGCTCAGAATCATCGGTTGATTTCAGTTACCCTCAGATCTACAGAGCGGTTTAGTATCTTTCAACTCATTGTTTTGGTTTTACAGAACTTTACTGTTTTCCCAGAGCCTTCATAATTATTATTTTTCAGCCACAGCAGACTGATGTTTTTAATGAGAGCGATCTGATACACCCACTATATGCTACCTGTCCAAAACTTAGCAAAGAGCTAATTAACATAGCGGAGCATTTAGCAGCTAAAAAGCTAGACATGTTTCTCAAGGATTGGTGAAGACCAAAACAGAGCTTAATGGTGAGCGAATATTGGACTTTTATTCATCAGGTGTACAAAAGTAAGATTAATGTTGTTTCATCTCTACTGAATCAAATCAAATCAAATCAAATCAAATCAAATCAAATCAAATTTAATTTGTATAGCCCAAAGTCACAAAGTACATTTGCCTCAGAGGGCTTTACAATCTGTACAGGGAGTGACACCCTCTGTCCTTAGACCCTCGGTTCGAGTGACACAAAAAACCTTTAACAGGGAAAAAAGGTGGAAGAAACCTCAGGAAGAGCCACAGAGGAGGGATCCCTCTCCCAGGACGGACAGACGTGCAATGGATGTCACGTGTACAGGAATTCTTCATAAATGCACAGAAAATATCCAACAACACTGCGTCAAGTTTAGTCCACTAAAACTAATTTAACAATTCATTTGTGAGCATTCAAAAGAAATAAAAACTACAGCTCACCCAGTATGTCACTGTACTCTCTTCCCAACTGTTAGCCGTTATCTCTAATGTTGCCAGCCCATCCTGTCCATTCTCATAGCTATTCACTTGACTTTCTGTAGTTAGACTGGTGGTGTTTACAATCCAAGCAATGAGCTTGGAATTGTGGCTAAAAAAGGGCTAAAAAAACTGACTTACTTCTGTAACTTTACCTATTTCTGTCTAATGATGCACAATTTATAAATGAATTTAAAAAAATCAAGTCACTGTATAAACATTAAACTGGCTAGATAAAGATTTGTTAAGCAGCTGATACATAAAACATGAGAACTCATACCTTTTTTGTAAAGTAATATTAGCCACGTGTCCCAATTCTGCCAACAACATATGGAAGTGACCTTATAACAGTGATGGATCATCAAACCAATCTCAAATTAATGTCATCACTTCCTGGCTCATTTACATCAGTCTCATCTACAGAAAGTGTCCTGGCAAACGGAGCTCAATGGACGGCTCTCTTTGAAGTCGAGCGTGGTTTAGGAGGTGAAGGAGGACTGGGCAAACTGCACAGTGGTGATGAATGACTTCACTGATCCATTACTGTCTATTTTAGTCCCGTAATCCAAGAGGGAATGCCCACATCAAAGCCTGGCTCCTTCCTAAGAGGAATTCCCCTCATACTTGGACATGCAAATGAGCAGGGCCTCCTCCAGGCCCCCACACCTGATTGAGGCATGCAACGCCATTGCCAACGACGTGCCATGGGAATTACATACCAAGGGATGGCATCCAATTGGACCAAACTCTCTCTAAGCAATTTGCTTTGGCTTTATTCACTGGCATAGTCAGGCATGGCAGCACTTCCTTTATTTCACGGCCATGCCGCAAGATTTCTGGCTGGACCTCGCTTGGAAGCCATATTATGACTGAGAAAGGAGGAAAAGAGGGATTTGGTTTTTACAAAAGAATAGAGCACGGATCTGTGTCGGTGTCTTTGCTCATTCAGGTTTTGGGGATGTTTTCACTTGTTGCCTGAGCTTATGATGAGATGTTCATGATTCTCTTCCTGTTCCTGATCCTATTCGAACAAAGCAATTGTCACTTATCAGAGTTAGTGCTGCCAAACAAGTTTTCACTTCCAGGAACAAAGGACCACATGCATATGATCATAAGCTACCACCACCATGCTAATTCATTTGTTTGATTCAGTATAAGTAGAACATAAGTGTGTCCTTTGTTTTTCACCCCAGACAAATACAGTATGTGGGATATGTTTACTCAATAATGAATTAAAAAAATAGCTAAGATATAAAAATGTAATCAGACTGACGCCTCCTCTAACTTTTAGTGAGCTTCACTGTCCCAGAAAAAGAAGGCGTCTGAGTGATTTTCTGCTGCACTCCAGACAAGGCGTAGTCAAAAAAGAAGAAGGTCACCCAGCTCCCTGGACACTACAGCCAATGAAATGGCTAGGGAACAAGGGAGGGATAATAGATATTTCAGTGAGCAATTCTTAGCAGGAAAGGGGAATTTATGTACATGTAGATGAGAAGGAAGAAAACGGGTCAGTGACTGTGATGGACCATCTTTTTGGATAAGAAACCCAGCTGAGGGAGCAGGAGCACACGTTTAATTTCTGCTCAGCCATGCGTTCACTGGGCAGAACAGACGCTGCTCTCACTGTGCCTACAGTCAAAGATCAGGGGTCTCTTTAGTTCAGGGTCACAAAGTGGGCTTTTCTCTCCTTGTAGATAATGAGATAGCAAATGGGCGAGTGCCACAGCCCTTTTCTTGGAGAGCTCTTATATGTGGCTCTTACACCTCTGTGGGTTCATACTTTACCCGGGCTCTGCTCGCACGCCCTCACCATAATTAATTTGTCTTAATTGCCCTGCTGCTCTGGTCGCTGTCCCAACATTATTTCTCCACTCTCTGCAGATTTAACGTTTCAAAAAATCTCCCCAATCAGTCGGCAGGGGGACTGGCGGAACAGTGAGCCTTTTGTGTCAAACAAAGTCAGCAAAACAACCACAACACGGGCCTTTGTGTTGTCATCACAGGAATAATGTTTATTACTTTTACAAAAGAAGAGACACTGACTTCCAGTTAATAGTCATTTATGATAATACTAAATATTTCCCCTTTAAATGCTGTCATCATCACTGTGGCATTTTTCATTGTTTTGAAATACATTCAAATTATGGTCAATTAAAATGATAATAAAAAAACATTTAGTCATTTACTTTTCATATTACTTATAAAAATCTTGCTTTCAAAATATCCTGAGAGAACCACACATGTCCTCAAAACACAACATAATAAAAATGTTTTCAGCATTAGTAAGAGGGAATTTTCAGATTATCCAGTGTTTTTGTTTAGAATTAAACTGCTGATTTATTGTAATAATTAGTAAAGAGGAACACGTAATCCTTCTCACAGAGCTAGAATAAGGTTCTTACTAGACAGTGATGGTAAGTATTATAATAATGTATCTTTGTAAAGTTGCCATCAAGGCAGCGTTATGCTTTAGCTGCTTGTAAAACTAACCAATCTCTGCTAAAGCCTCTGTAGTCTTGTCCTGAAACCATTGTCACTGTTGGTGTACATTTTTATCTGTTTTTTAATTATTTTTATCATGTTCTTTTTGTAGTTTATTTATCAATTATTGAAAGACTTCCACATCTATCTGTATGTTTCTGTGATTTGCTGCTTCAAATGAATTGGTCCCAGTGGGATTAATAAAGTTGTTACAATACAGAAAACATTTGGTGCTGGTTCAGGTAGTGCTAATAATAACTATTGTACACGTTAATTTATAACAATGCACGAGATTTTATAAGAAGATCCTCCTAGATGAAAGATAAAAGTGGGGTAAATAACATTTCCATTAGAAGTGTAGTAAAATAGAATTATGAGCAGCATAGAGTGGAGATTCTAAAATAAAGTAGTCACTCTGCACCACTGATTAAAAGACATGTTAAAGGCTGTGAGCATCACTCTCACAGAAATATTGGCAAATAAAACCAAAAAATGAGGATTGATGTTCAAATACCACTAGAGGTAAGTGAGAAATTCTGAAATTGTAATTTCAATGAACTCGACTTTTAAACAAATGTTTTGAATTCAGCCCTTTTTTTCTGTTAGGAGTGAACCTCCACACCTTGTTCTTTGGCAAAATGCCCTTGTTTCCTCCTCCACAAGGATCCCCCACCCAGAAAGCCCTGTCTGGCAGATTTGTGCCTTTCTTGTGCTCCTTTCATAGAGCAGAGAATGCAGCTGAAAGGCAGGGCAGGCTTCCTCGCTGCCCCGGGACCAGTCCAAATTGTAATCCTATTCCTCTGTTTATCAAAAAGAGGGAAAGAGCAGAGAGAGGGAGGCATTGAGCTGACAGCTTGATTGTGATGCTCCTGTCTGATAACTCAGCTAACCTTATCCATCTATTTCACCTCAACCTTGCAGCCATGTCCCCAACCCCCTTCCACCTGCTTCATCTCTACACTGTGAGAGCCACGCGCACACACACAGGCTTACCTTGCACAAACACACACATACACACTCTCTCTCTCTCTCTCTCTCTCTCTCTCTCTCTCTCTCTCTCTCTCTCTCTCTCTCTCTCTCTTTTTCTCTCTCGTTCCCGTAATACACACACACAAATAATCACTGCACACCTCTGACCCCTTTATCGAGTGTCGGTGTTAATCCTCATCTCTCTGCTCAATGCAGAGCACAATCACATAGACCCACAGGACCTGCAGTTAGCGCTGTGGTTAAGTAGCCCACGGTAAAGAAGTCTGTGATAAAGGTGGCACAAAGGGTCAGTAGCTGCTAGGAGCATGGGCCCGAGCCCATGACTGGCCATGGCCTTGAGACAGGACAAAGAGGCAGGGTGCGGAGGACATGCAGGGTAATAGAGGGATTGAAGAGGAAGTGGAGGACAAAGAGAGGATGTGCACAGCAGAGGTTAGGCTAATATACAGGGATAAGATTTGAGCATGTTGGCCCATGTTCATATAAAGATATCTTAAGTATTTCAAGTTGTTTATTAAAAGTCTACAGTGCTGAACATCTTAAAGGTCTTCAAAGTCTGACACTGTGGGCCCCTCCAGCCCGGACAAAGTCAAGACAACTGCACCTGCTTTTTTTCTTTCCTGTAGCCTATATATTTTGGCAAATTGGCACTATTAAAGGTATACTGAACAAGATATTAGCAGTTCCTGTTTGCAATCTGCCAATTAATGTACAGACCGCTATCACTGGATTCATTTGACATTGAAGAAAACTTTGACTGTGATGATTCTGAGTCAAGTTCTGGAGTTGTAAAATTTTCTCTCATTTCTTAAAATATGTGAATCATGTTTATGTGTTCAGAGGAAGAGTGTCATTTCTATTCAAATTGCAGCAATTGAGTGAAAATACCTTAATCGTCTCCATGAGCTACACCAGATAAACTACAATAACTAACTTCCTGGTGTTTGGAGATCACCGCTGGCCCCCCACCCTTACAGTCTGAGAGCCTCTACGTTAAAGGTTAGAATCCTATATGTGAGTTGAACTAGCATGTACATTAGTCAGCCTGGCAGCCACCACATGTCAGCTAAGTTAACAGATGTTTTGCAATTAATATCATCTAATTACTGTATAATGAAAAATTACACACTTTCCCATTAAATGAACGCTCCAGAGGATTTTTACGTTGATGGACTGTGGAGTGTTGATAAGTAACATATTTAAATTGAAGCCATTTGCAGGTTTTATGTTAACATCCAGTGACTGTGATTCAGCAAATCAATCAAGCAGGGCACAGGTAGCTTTAATGATATTCTCCTATGTTCAGAAAACATTCATCTTCTCTGCTCATTCCGCTGTAGTCCGCTCTGAGGATTGTCCTTGGGACACCCATACGACACACAACGACATGCACCCAGCCAACACAAGAGACACAGGCGGACCCACATATACAAACACACATGCACACTCACATAGGCAGACATACACACACACACACACACACACACATAGCTTCACTGTCAGAGATAAATGATGCCTGACACTGTGGCCTGGAGAAATGGGCTGACTGAGCAGCAGTGAGATGAAGATACTTCTCACAAAGGTTCTCTGAGCCAAACAAGTAGTGTCCCTGGGAAACCTGGACGCTGACTTCTGTAGCTCGAGGGCCACGTGTCAGTCAAAACATCCTCCAAACAACCACTTTGAAAGCTGGCAAACTTTATCACTCAGACACTAACTTGTAGATTGACAACTTAATGGCAGAAAGTGTTCAGTCCACATGATGAGTTCTAATAAAGACGTGAGGGAAAAAACGACGTCTTCATTCAAAAACAAATCAGGAATTGTGCATTTATTTCACATGAATGGACTTATTACCGCACATCTCTGATATTCATGAATATTTCTTTTTAGATTTATTGTCGGAGCCAATGCTCGCCTTTGATTCTTCTGTTGACAAAGACTGATGTGAGTTCAAGACGATACAGAGGACTTCTAATGTGATGACTGTCTTTTGTGCTGAGAAACAATAGCAGCTGTAGCTTAGGGGCTTCTCTGTGCTGTGGGAGCCCCAGACACAGACAGGAAGGGAACATTATACACAATGTTCAGAGACCTATTCCCTTTAGGATGATCGGATCAGTCAGTCAGAGGGGCCCTCCGCGGGCCCCATGGTCAAGGGCCACGCCAGTCAGACAAGACACAACAGAGGCGCTGTCGCTATGTAAGAGGTGATTGTGTAAAAATGTACACAGAAGAACTGTTCAGAACTGTGTTGTAGAAGCTTTATCACACGATGACATAGGACACAATGAGAGAGAGAAAAAGAAAGAAAGAAAGAAAAGAATAGAATAAAATTGCTGTAAAACTGCTCCAAGTGCCTCTGTCTAAAAATATCTGTGGAGGACGAAGAAAAAAAAGTGAGAGAAAAAGAAGAAAAAGGAAACAGGCCTTTTACAACTTTAAAGAGAAAGAGGCTGTGGACTGAACGGGGGAAAATATTTACTCAGGGAATTAGTTCAGGATCATTGTGTGCGTGCAGGGCTTTAGTTCCCTGGCTCCATTTCAAGGCCCAAGTGGCTCAACTGGAGCTCCCTCCAGGGCAGGCCTAATTATCACAGGGCTAGGGCCATTAAAATGCTTAACTAACCTCGTTTCTCCAAACCGCACAGATTAACGCCAGCCTCCAGCAAAGTGTCGGGAATAACCCTGCTGCCTAATACCCTCTTTGATTTTTTTTTTCTCTTGTGTGGAGAGGCAGAGGACTGGTGTGGTAATAGTTGTGGATGGATAAGAATACGGAAAGTTACGGTTCCCTCAACCCATCCTTTTCTTGTAAATGCTGTCCAGATTGCAGGAGGAAGCTGTGGTAGTACTGAAGAATATACTGTGCACCTGTCTCTCTCAAATAATGAGATGCACCACATGCTTGTATTTTACAGTCATTGATGACATGAAAGGACAGTGAATGTGTCCAGCTCAATGTAACTGAATCAAAGAAAGCAGAAATCAAGAGGCGAGGGCAATAAAACCTCTTTAAAACTGTTGACTACTGTTACAATATTCTTATGGAAATCTTGTCTGCCTTTCAAATTGTACTGTTATCTGAACATTTTATTTTTATGCTCAAGAGTGCATGGATACATAGGGGGGAGCAGCTGATGGAGCCACACTTGTCCCATGCACAAACACCTGGTCACACCAGAAAGTGGCACAATAAAATGAATATATGCATATGTAGATAATGTATGTAAACTAACATTTACTGTTAGCTGCCAAGCTAACCGCTGGGAAATGCTACAGTTACAACAAGTCCCTCCTGTCTTTCTCCAGGCAGTGACAGTATAAAGAATGGACGGAGCATGAGTGACATCACCCAGTGAAGCACTGTTTTGAAGCTCAAAATATGCCAAACTGGCCCCCACCATGTTAGCTGTACTGCCTCTTCCACCTCCTGGCTAATCTAAATATGAGCAAAGATGTAGATCATCGGCTGACCTGAGGTAATGATGCCTGGGTGTTCAATCAAGCCATCTGTAACAACACCAACCTGTCAATCAAAGCGTCCACGCTCTTAATTCTGCATAACTTTAAGCCTTAATATCATTTAAACAGGTGAGTTGTATAAACATTAAATAATCACAATGTGACTGCTGTGACAACTAAACATCAGTGTCATGTGCACGAGGAGCAAAGTGGACGTAGTAAGCAGGCCTTGCGCTCAACTACCATTTCCAAGGTCTAGAAATAACTTAAATGCTCTACTTGATACATATCTATAAATCAATCGTGTTCGCTCTGTACTGGATGGAATATATCACTATAGACCTCCATCATCAAATTCAATGAAATACCTCCTTTAAAGCAATAATCCTACTTAAAGACTGAGTGTTAGTTTTGAACTGAAAATAAAATAGGCATTTCTTAAAAACAGCTCGCATTCAAATGTCTTCAATAGACTTTCTAACAGCTGCTGCTGAGAATAAGAATAATAAATCAAACCTATGTATACTCTGTACTACAGGTCAATGCAATCTTAACTACAGGCAGAGACAAAGGAGCTGCTATAATTATGGGCCTCTAAAGACGATGTGACGATAAAGCCATGTTTAACCTGTAAAACCTTGTGAAATAAGACCTTCCTTTCCTTTAATGCTCCAACAAAAAGGCGCTAAGTTTTTATATATATGTCTTAACAATTCTGTTCAGTACACAATATTCAAAGTCAGCTGTGCATTGAACAAGAAACAAGGTCATCTGTATGCAGTGTGCTGTATAATAAATATAATTAATCTTGGCAATAAGACCCCACGCCTATACAGATGCCGATCATGTTTTAGCACTGCTCGAAATGAATTTGTTGTGCTACCCACTTTGTCTTTCAGGCATTGAGGAGACATGAATGAAGCGTCTGATAGCAGGATCACGCTCTTTGTTCAGGATAACACAGGGATTGGTTCATTTAAACAACTGTCTAAAAATCAGCGCAATGTAGCATGATTCTTTTTCTTTTTCTTTTCTTGATCTGAAGGAAATCAAATTAAACTCAAATCCAGTCGGGTTGACTGGAACGAGGTGCTTTATCCTTAAATCCCAATGTGGAGTGTTTTGTAAGTGTTAACCCATTGCTCTCTACTACCTTATTATTTCAGCTTTGTCTTGCATGTATGTGGTTATTTTCTGACTTGTTTTTTGTGCTGTTAAAATAATTGAATATTATCAATGCACAACACGACCAGATTTAACTTGGGCCTTGCCAGTTTCTACACTGTACGACTGTAAAGCTGTTTAAATTCACCCTCTTATGAATTAGGTCTCATCCATTTCTACAGATGTTCCACCAAGTTTATCTCAACATTCAGGCATCTTTTAATCGTTCATCTCCAATTATATAACACTATTCATCATTCTATCAATGTATTATTTGTATAAACACTGTCTTATATACAGTGACAGGTGGCGGATCCCTTCAGGGAACCATCCCACTCTTGCAATTTTGTTGCATTGAGTAGACAGTTTGAGAAAACACTGCTGATGTAATTGGGGAGAAGATGCTAACTGGGTGCAAAGTAAACTGGGACTGACTTTGTATTTGACTCAACTCAAATACTGCGAGAGAACCTCATGTCACAGAGATTAGTACTAGCAGCTTATGCTGTTGGTGTGTCATTGATTTTACAAGAACTTTACTGGATGGATTCTTTCAAAAGATATTGCCTAAGTTGATTTTTTGATGATGGTGGTCTCTATCGGGCTTCATCTGGCCAGAGCCTCCACACTGAGCTCTTCAGAAACATGTGTGTGACGTCATGCATGTGCTATCCATTCTCTATACAGTCATTGATCTGCAGCCCTCAATTACCTGTAGCAGACTAAAAGAACAAAAATCCAAGGTGGACTTGAAAACATGTTCATTAATGTTGTTGGTGTAAATGTTTGAATTGTAATGCTTAAGATGTGTAAGAGTGAACTTTAAGTAAAATGTGTCTTCAGGATGTGTTGTGACAATAACTCTACAGTTCTACAGATAATTATCAGCCCTTTTTGCTTCCTCTTGTTTACTGTTGTCTTTCTGCCCTTTTGTCACTTTCATACACTCAGAAGTCTTTGTGCCCCTCATCTAAATGACACTATGCTGAGGCTAATGCTGGAATTCAAGGAATACAACTCAGTTTGGCTGAATTAAAGTGGCACGAGCATTGCTAATTATTTTAGTTATTCCACAAATAATCATTTTAGTAATATTTTGCCTCGGAAAAGGGGAGAAAAATGCAGTAATAAATAAATAAAACTCCAAATAAATAGAGACTGATTTGAATGCAGTGTCAGGGGAGATGTAGTGCAAAGGCACGATAATAGCTAAGCTAGCTTATAACATCTTTGTTTTCACTGAGCACTGTGCCGTGGTCTCTGGGGCCACAAGAGGATTTTTGGCAAAGCTGTTCTTCTCAAGGTCCACACTTTGCAAACACTCAAGGAGGCTTCTATGTGATATCAGTGAATCAGGATCCACTTATGCTCTCATCGTATTGGAGGTGGAGAAGGCTACTCATATTCAATGACTTTCCCCATGGACACACGTTAGACACTCGGGGAAGGCTGAAGGAAAAACAATGCAGCCAAATAGTAGTCTTTTTAGGGAGATTAGTTCCACATTTTAAGGTCTTGAATGGAGTGCTGCATCCTGGATATTATTCTGTTCCACAAGCAAACAACACTCGCTGCTAAGACACTAAGAATTTGTTGTGATTTCTTACATCCACAGTGAATTTATTGTTGTTTCTCAGAATTCTATTCTGCCTCCATTTTGACACAAATAAATGACTTTGGGACCTTGAAGGTTTAATTTGAAATAACACATGTCTTGCAGTCAAGACGGCGGAGTGAAACAATTGCTTTTCAGCTGGTAACCAGACATGGCAGAGGAGAAGTCAGGCATAATATTTATCTCCCTGCCCCTGGAGATGTGGTACGCTCATCCAATTCATCCACGTCTCCATCAGAGAAGAATGAAAGCCGTGGCTACAGAAAAAAAAAAAGTCCTTTTCATTACAGCAACATAGATCGTTTATCTTGTTGAGTTTGCTCCATCACATGTCATCGATTACGAGAGTTTGTTGAAACAGAGGAAAAGCACAGTTCAGGTCTCATGTAGGACAGTCTGACACAACAACTCATCATCTGAAATGTGACAGAGGACAGCAGTGATTCTTCACTGTTCACACAGCAAACATATTAATACAAGTAAAGATAGACATGAGAGATAGGTTAACATTAATAAACTGTATACCATGACTGCTAATATTTGAACTTCAGCGTTACAAACATCACAAACATCTGGAACAGAAGCACATACTAACATTGTGAGAAGCTCAGCTGGCTCCCTGCTGAAACCTTTCTCTGGACTCAGCCTTTACTTGATTCTAATTTCATCTTCAACTCAAACACATTACCTTGGTGATACTACAGCAGTGGTTGTTCCCTTCATCTAACTGTTGCTTTTATTAAACACTACAATCACAGTGACTTCTGCTGTAAGTTCGGATCTAATAGCCAATCTTAGCTGATCTCTTAAAATGTAGAGGGAGCTATTTTCTTTAACCATTAATGTTAATATGAAAATGTTGAAAAATACCCCCATAAAAGAGAGTATAAGTCTGTTCAAACCCACTTCAGCACTGTGTTGATGATGAGATAATACAATGAAACTCCTACAAACTTTTTTGTTATTGATTCATAGATTACATACACTCATGTCTCATTAATGCATGTTACTAACTAAATTTCTTCCCCGGAGTTTCTGTGCTCTGTCGTCCAGCAGGTTCTCATGGATCGTGGCTGCTGCTGTGGTCCTGCACGACGGCCACTACGCATATTATTACTGTCATTATTGTTACCATATATCCATTACAGTTTATAGTTAGTTTATGATTTGCTGCTGCTGTGCATCTGTGTCTCTCTATCTCTATCACAGGTTCCACTGCTACTGTAATCATTTTATCATTCATTGTAATTCATTGTCATTTTATCATTCATTGTAATTCTTTGTCATTTTATCATTCATTGTAATTCATTGTCATTTTATCATTCATTGTAATTCATTGTCATTTTATCATTCATTGTAATTCATTGTCATTTTATCAGTCATTGTGATTCATTGTCATTTTATCATTCATTGTAATTGTACAGTATGTTTGTGTTGATTTGTCCTGTACACGTGACATCCATTGCACGTCTGTCCGTCCTGGGAGAGGGATCCCTCCTCTGTGGCTCTTCCTGAGGTTTCTTCCACATTTTTTCCCTGTTAAAGGTTTTTTGTGTCACTCGAACCGAGGGTCTAAGGACAGAGGGTGTCACTCCCTGTACAGATTGTAAAGCCCTCTGAGGCAAATGTACTTTGTGACTTTGGGCTATACAAATAAAATTTGATTTGATTTGATTTATTGTTTAGTCTAATTAAAAATATCAAAAAATGTGGCAAATTGTCACATTTAAGAAGCTCGTAAAATGTAAACAGTTGCCAATTTATTTTCTCATCATCACATTCAGTCTGACAATAAGAAGAGACTATTTCAAATTGCCGTGCAGAGTATGATGAACCTTCAAACTCATTGATCTGTTGCCTTCATCTCATCCACACCTGACCCACGGACACAGCCTGTCAGCCACTCAGAGAGGGAAATGGACAGCAGAGGTCAAAACTCAAGCAAGTCTTTTAGTGTAATATAACAAATTGATTGTGAGACCCTGAGTTTCGGCTTTTGGCTTTCATCAGGGTCACCATAAAAAGATATGATACCTGTATACACATACAATTAACGGGACATCCACAAAGGGATCATTGATACAGAGGACTACTCTGTTAGCGAGGGTTTGCAAAAAAAATAAAAAAATGTTATATTTTATACATGAGTACAATTGGAAGGGCAGAAAGAGATAAAGTTACTTTTAAATAAACAGTTAAGACTAAGAATATGAGAAACCATCAGACATTAGTAAAATAAAATTGGAAGCTTAGATAAAGAAGCTGTGTAGATTTAAACAGAAGCAGGTTCCTGTTTCAGTGTCAAGTGCTCAATAACAAGCTGGAATTACCGGACATGTTGCTTCTGCAAAGCTATTCTTAAAACTTCAAATAGCACAATTGGAGTTGGATCACAAAATATCAGCTGAACAACAACAACAGAGGGACCAAAGAAAAGCTGATTCAAATATTTAGAACCCAGTTGCACTGACTAAGGTTCAATAACAATGACTTAACAAAACCAAAGAGTATTTGGGGGGAAATGGTTACAACAGTACTCTCTCTTGTTGCACAGCAGGGATGTCATGAAAGTTTTCATCATTGAATTGTTCTTTTGTGGCCCAAACAAGTTTAAATCTAAATCATACATTTGTGTCTGAATTATACTGTTTTTACCTCTGTTAACAGAGCGATTATAGAACGAAGGCAAAACATGGTGCACATCATGTGCAAAAGCAGTGTCAATGTAAGAGCAAGTAGTAATTAGAACACATTGCTATGAAAAAAAATGTATTTATCTTTTGAGTGTCAGAATAAGGGTGGTAGATGAATTAAATGTCGTAGTGTCAAAATGAAATGACAAGTTGTTATACTTGCTTTTTGTCAAACTGACTAATCCTCATTTTTACCACGTTTTTAATTAATCTAATGAACCACCTCCTCATGTCTAGGGCCTTGCTTAGTGTTACTAACTTTCACATTAGAGAACACTGTGAGAGTGAAAGGCTCAGCTGTCCATCTCAGCCTCTTTAGTATTCTGCCCATGAAATGGTTTAAACCTCATCCCCCATCCATCTATCTACCAAAAGATACGAGATAACTTTTTTTTTTCCTTCTCAACAGATGATATTAAGTGCCTCCTATTATCTCAGTAGGTCTGTATCATATTAGAATCTGCAATCGCAGGTCAGAAAGTATACGGCGCTCTTGTCTCTGCCGGTGCTGCAGAATTACTTTCCTGCACACAATGGCTGAATGGGTTGAGGCTTTGTCATTTAAACTGCATAAAGAGGCCAGAAATTGATTTTTATTGTAGATCTTCATATCTAATAAAGCTCTGAGGATCTCCTTTCTTCATTGTCTGAATGGCCAGTGAATGCTTTCAATCTTCTTCTCTGTTTCATGCATAAAAGTGGTAGCTGGAATGATAGGAAAAGAATGAGAGGGAGGGGAGCTGCCATGCAAGTGAAAAGCATCCCTTCTCTTCTTCTCCTCTCCTTGGAAACTAGACCTGGGGAGGATGGGAGAGGTGAAGAAGCTGGGGGTAATTGAAAAATGAAATGTTTTTTTCTTCCTCTTTAGAAAGAATGTGTCTTTTTCAAAGAGAAAACATAACCAGGACACACTTCTGCTAAAGAAATCCCCTTTTGAAGCATCCACAGCACAGAAAGTCTACAAAGATATTAGTCCCCTTTCACTGTGGGTCGGGGAAGATTTAGGCTTATTTTCTCATTACTACAGTTTACATGTATAATCATAAATCTGCTGCTTACATGGAGAATCTGTTTTTTTTGTTTGTTTTTGATTTAAGAAATTTAAGTTTCTATTACACGGCCACTTTTACATCTACAATATGTGAGAGATTTGCACAGTGGCATTGAAGAAAATGGGATGCTTTAGCAGCGTATAAACATTTAGTGAATTTGACTTTACACAGTATAATGTAGCTGTATACAGTTATGCAGTTTTTAAAAGTGTCTTTTAATGTAGTAACCTGGGACCTTGATTGACTGGTACAATAATGTATGTTTGTTCATTTAAACTCAGTTTAAGTTCTGAAACTTTTCTGATTCTGCTAAAGGTTTTTCTGCATCAGTAACATCTGCAAACAGTAAAACTGGTATATCAAAATTATAATTACATTACAAGCATCGTAAAATTGTGTATGATGATGATGATGATGATGATGATGATGATGATGTGATGTGATAAAACAGACCTGATGTTAGTGTTGGAATCTGCTGCAACTCATCGCTTGAAACAACCTGTGGACATTTCATGAGCTCACCTAGTCTGACATCATCACACAAATAAGCAGAAGAGCAGCTTCATTTATCAGTACATTAACTACTATTATAGCCACATTACATACCAATATTAAACCATTCTGAAAGACAAAAGGTGATTAAAAAAGACAGATTTTTTTTTTTTTTTTTTGTCACAATTGATCAGTTGAAAGACCTCATTTGGTCCTCCTGAACCACCTTTAAGATGAGGGGAAGGGAAAACAGATAGAAAAAAAAGACTGTCAACGTTTCAGCATCAATAGTTTGCTTGTAGTATTATTAACAGGTCAAATGTTCTGGCCCTAGGAACTGAGCTACACTATTCTCCACACAAGGACGCCACTGGTATAGAGACATATTGAGAGCTAACACAGTGAGATTCACAGTTGTTGAGTTTGTTCCATCACATGTCATCCATTACAAGAGAAGACAATGTCAAGAATATGGATTATTTTCTGGTGTTCACATCAGAAAACACAGGTGAACATAAATATGTGAAGGTATGACGGAAAATGATAACAAACTGTTATGAAGACACTGTACAGACAGACTTACTCGAACATATACGGTCTTGGATCTGTCCTATATACATATGAGTGTGTAGCAATTCAGAATAAGCCTTTATCATACCATAATGAAATGCATGAAATCAAGGCAGAAGTGTAATTACTCCAAAAGCACCTAAGGATTAGTATTATTGCACAAAAAATGAATTTCATGTTTGACTTGACTCAACAAATCTGTAAGTTGTGAAACAAAAAGTGCCCCTGTTGCTCTTGTGATAAGACAGATTAACAGTGCTAAGACTTGTTGACAAGAGTTTATTTCTAAAATGAACATAACCTGTCAAGTTAATGACTTTGCCTGTAAGAAACATAATAAGTAAAATAAAATGCTCTGATCGGAATATGATTTGAATGAAAAATGAAGGAAGCACATGCCACTGTTCATCTGACTGCTGCTTGTTTAAACTAAATGTTATGCAAATGCACACCTCACCTAAGTCACAGGGCTGCACACTCCTCCCTCATTTTTCTCATTTTAGGTGATCGCAAATATGTAAACAAAATTTGTTTTCATGCATTTGAATATGATTAATTATCAAAGAGTAATCCAGCTGCACTTGTAAAGACTTTTCAGACCAGATTAGGAATTTCAAAGTGACAACCATGATAGATGAGTGCATTCTGTAAGTCGTAGATTAAAGGTCACAGCAATGAACTGAAGAACTCACAAGGCGTCGTTTAAGTTGAGGCAGATGCAATCAAAGCTGTGCAGCAAATAGACGAGCGCCTCAAACAGGCAAAATGATTATGGAAATGGGTATCTGCACACAACTACACAACATATGGCAGCGCCTAATGCCATATAACACTAGGGGCTGGGTTTAATCAAACTTCACCAATTAAAAATACAAATGATATGCAAACATCTGAAAGTCTGAAGAGAAACTGAGGAGGATTGTTATTAATGATAGGGAAGGAATCTATCTCCACTAATTCTCTCCATGTTTCCTCCACTGTTCTCCTTTCTGCAGATAAGACTGATCATCATCACTGAATAGTTTGCACAAGTGACGCTTAAATAAACATGCCAAGTGAAAAAATGGCACCATGTCAAAAAGAAATCTACATTACATTTATGTGAAAAAAGCAATATAAAAAATATATTCTCATTTTTTAAGAAGTTACTGCAGTTTAGATCAGATCCATGGGTGGATCACCAACCAGGCAATGTCCAGAGATCACTCTGCATCAACTGTATCAAACAAACACAGCTCTTTCATGACCTAATCCTGTGCTCTTGGTATTTCAGAGCTCAAGTCATGTTCTGTACACAGTATGTTATTTGAATGGATTTAGAATTAATCATGTAAAAGTCGACAATGGTACAAATCTTTTTCATACGAGACTGGAATCATGTTTATGCTTGTCTCTTTTGTTTATTCTCTTCATAAGGTTTGCTTTGCACTGACTGACACGCATATAGATACACATAGATAGATAGACTGGGCCAAGGTGGTATTATTCCAGCATAGCAGTTCTGTAGAACCTCTACTAATAATTATTTTACCTATCGATTAATCTGCAGATTTTCTTCATTAATTAATTATCATTTAATTTATAAAACAATAAAATATAGTGAAAATGCCAATTTTAGTTATTATGCAATTAATTAGGGGTTAAGGGTTTCAAAATTCTATTTAATGATTAATTACTTCTGGTAGCAGGGGTCTAAGTTTACCTCCGTACAGGTTAACACAGCTGTGTTTTCTGCTTCCTTTTGTTGCTATTGTATTTTTATTTGGAGTGGATTAAAAAAAAAAAATCATCTGGACAGATGAGCCTTTTATGAAAAAAAAAATGTTGACATGCAGCACAGCTAAATATTAATAATCATAGTCATAAGAGTACATAATGTATATGTGTTGACCTCAAGGGCTATAAGGAGATATTGTGATGCCTGTATTCATAGACTGATCTGCATATGAGGCCACTTCAAAAAGCAGCGCCCCAGTGTGGCTGGAGCAGAGATAGAGGCGCTGTCACTAACACAGATGAAAAGTTAATGACATCAAATGACAAGACATAATTGTATATGTATGTATTAACTTTAATAAAATTCATTTCAAACATTTTGCCACTTGTCCTGAAAATGTGGAAATGATGCCAGTACTAGTATTTCCAGGATGTTTCACTAAAAGCTGACAAGTTTAAGAGGAGGAAAGGGAAAGGAAACTTGCTAAGTGAAGGTATCTTCCCATTTATACACTATACCTTATTTCTGCCTCCATAAATGTGCAGATTCCAATAAACATTTAAACAGGTGTCCATATTTCTCCTTCTTAAAGGAAACTGTGACGCAGTGTGTCAGCATGGAGTCATGGGTATTTGTGAAGAATTTGGATGCATTAATGACATGTGACTTGAGTCAGGTGTCTGCCTCCATATCTGCACTGATGTCAGTATTACTCCAGCAGCACACACACACACACACACACACACACACACACACACACACACACACACACACACACACACACACACACACACACACACACACACACACACACACACACACACACACAGAGTATCAAGCTCAATCATCCCTCCCTGAATGAACAGTGTTGTTATTCCATCAGCTGGTATAGTGTGCACACAAACCCAATCCCATTTAAAATCCTGCAATACATTCACAAAAATATAGACTTACGGTATATAGTATTGCATTTGCTTTATGGTCACACAGGTTAAGTGAATGTATATAATATATATATATCATATATATATATATATATATATATATTATATATTGGCTGGAAAAACACGTCAAATATTTCTGATATTTTCATGGCTTTCTGTGCACATTTAAAAAAGCATACAGGAAGTATATATATATATATATATATGGCTGGAAAAACACGTCAAATATTTCTGAATATTTTCATGGCTTTCTGTGCACATTTAAAAAAGCATACAGGAAGTGTGCACGCTGTGTAAGAACTTAATCATCAAACTGAAAAGAAATCTGAACATACTCATTTATTTGCATCCTAAAATATGAATGATGCTCCCCTTGTTTAGCACAGTTCATGTTTCATGATGTTTTTAATAATCTGAATTATTTTTTTCCTATCTTGTCAGAATTATATGACCTTACTTATCCTTTGCAACTTACTGTAAGCTTGAATGTATGTGAACATCGCCAAGCAAATCATGATATTTTCACTCTAAACTCCCCAGCCCAGGCAAAGGTGAACCTGCCACTTGTCCATTATAGACATGACACGGGTATCCCCCCTCTTGGTCCCTCAGGAGAAGGTAGGGATATAGGGTGTGGAAGAGAGTCGGGGGAGGGGGGGCATTGAGAGGATTCTTTATGCAGCTCTGTGTATTGCTTTCATGTTGTCCAGCCGGTAACTAAGTTGGGTTGCCCGGGGCAATGGCTAATTCACACCCTCAGATCACGAGCATGAAATGAGAGAGCAAGGAGCGCTAAAGCCCTGAGGTTAATGATAGCTCCCTGGCACCGTACACCCAACACCCCTCCATATAAATCTGGCCAAATGGTTTCATTTTAGATGATCCCCAGAATCTCCTGCACACACTTATGTGAGGGGAAGGAGCTAAATAGAAGCCACCTGCGATAGTAGGCCTGATTTTAGTGATGCGAAAGACATAAATATATAGTTTGTTTTCTAGAAGCTTTACAGCTGCCTCCTTACACACACACTGGTGTAAGTGATGCGTGCAATGTTATTCTTTGTATTATCCTAATGCAAGCTGCATGAATGGACATAGCAGGCAGCCCACACACAAGCCATTTTGTCATGATGGAAGCCTTTTTTTTCTACAGAGATCAGCAAAATAAAGAAATAAATATTAAAAGAAGAATACAACTGTGAAGGACTTTAAAAAATCTTTTTACTCCTCAGTCGAACAAGCTTGTGGATGAAGACCCACCCCCCTCTTTCCTTTCCACCACCACCACCCTTTTCCCAAAAACCCCTCTTTAAAGTTATTTCGAATTTCCCAGCAAGGCTTTAAGAAATCTGTTTGTTTGAGGGCAGCATTAGATGTGACCAGCGTTTTATTGTGACATAAAACCGCATTTCTTCCTTGGCAGATTAAAAATAAAATCGGTTAATAAGAAAAGCTGTCAGCAGCAGAAAATGGCTGACATAATCCGTTTATCCTCCAAGCAATAAAGATATTGGTCCTTGGGAGTCTATCTTTCCTCTTATGTTATTTCGCCCAAAACATTATCTTCTATGCATTCAGATGGATTAAGAAGTCATATGGGAGATAGAAAGAATATGACAGATATAAAAAAATATATAATATCCCTTTCATTCCACATCACACACGTTCACAGGAGGGTACACACGCGATCCTGTGTTAAGTTAATGAATAAATAATTTTAAAAAAACAGAGGAGAGGAAGAAAAGGAAGCGGGTCAGGAGCAGCAATCCTGAAGTGTGATGGCGGAGATTACAGGCAACTGGTGGGGTCATCGGAGTAAAACAGTGGAGTGGAACCAACCCCAGCTCGGACTAAGATGTAGAGCATCTTAGCTTGTCTAGTCAAACAGAAATGGATTGTGGCACGGCATGAGTGGACGGAAGAACACAGGACAACTGCTGCGACGGAGAGGAGGCTCTAATGCAGAGTTTAACATCAGAGATGTACTGTAAGGCAGTGATCAAGAGTCTCGCAGCTTATCTCACCTAATGCTACATGGCATGAATCATGCTCTTACATGAGACATAGAAAAACATCACAGTTTTAATATTTGATTGAACCTTTTTCATACAGCACTACACTACACGCACAGTATTTCACAGAACATTGTGGTATTTTATCGACATGTAAAACATGATACAAAGCAGGTATTCACTGTGCAACTGTTGCCTTTAAACAGACAGGCGGTGTTATCCCGCCTGAGAAAAACTGGCTATCCACTGAGGTTTCCAAGAGAGGCTGTCGACGGCAGACGAGCTGCTCCTCAGGGACTCACATGACTGACAGATAAAGGCACAAGCAGAGTAAACGTGTGGTCAAAGATGTGAGGCCGGTCAGAAAATGCTGATTGGGATCTGTGTGAGCCACTGGGGCCGTGCTGGGGCGCTGGGGCAGGGGGGGTGGGTTGTGAATGATGAAGGGGGTGGAGACGTCTCTGAGTGGCAGCCAACGTGTGCCACAGTGTGAGGCTCTGAACTCAGACTCTGTTCTGTTTAATCATGTCGGTTTGGCTGGTAATGAAATTTGATTATGCCTCTAAAGGCAGCAACGTTGAACAGGGGAAGAGGGTGGGGGTGAAATATTAATATCTTCTGAGATTATGCATGAAACCCTGGTGTGTAATTTTCCCTCTCTCCTTGTCCACCACCAAATTGTTAGTAGTTCATCATTAGCATGGAACTTTTGCATTTTCATTCGTCTTTCTGTGCGGGCTTCGATGTGATTAATGTGTGCCTTGATTCATTAGTTTATCATCAATGTGGCTTTAACTGATTACTACAGATCCATCATGCACTCCACAGGGCCCTGCGGTGTAGATAAACACTCAGCATGCTCAGAAAGGCTATCTACACATCTATTTTGGTTGACTCTTATGGGGGGCGGGGGCACATAACTCACTGGCCCCAGCCCACCACACTCAATGAGCAGCCATTGTTCGTCCAGGCCTGAGAACACCCAGCTATTAAAGTGTCATCACATTCATTTGTAAAAAAGGAGTAACTCCCCACCACCACTCAGCCACCCCCCCAAAAAATATGCTAGGATAGAAAAACAGGCCATATAATTAAGTAGTCATGATCCTGTGAAGGAAAGTTCCACCAGGCTTCATAATAATAATTGTCGCTGAGTAGAAAAGTGAAAGAATGGGAAACATTAGCTTAGGAAGTCTGGAGCTACTTGCTGAGTTCTGCTGACTAATGAAGAACTACAGGCCTGATTTCTACTCTGTGAAAAATAGTGAACCAGAAGAAACTTTGCTAAAGAACTCTCCAAGTAGCGAAGCTTGTTATAATTTGTATCTGTGTGTACTGTTAACATCTTAAGAACCACTTAGTGATGCATGACCGGACAGAGGGTACTGTCTGCTTTGACAATGAGCTAAATGAATAAAGCTAGCTGGGTCACTGCTTACTCTGTTTAACTTTAGCACAGACTAGCTCACACTGGCTAATGGTGAAGTTGTTTGAACTGCAGCTAAAATGACAACATCTTTTCTTTTTTGGTATGGTGAAGCAGAAAGTAGAACTAAACATAAACCTACATTAATTTAGTTTTTTGGCCAACAATTTGTAAGCTCAGTACCTATAAAGTTGATGTGATAAATGTGTTGAGACAGTTGCTTATTTCTACAGAGCAAGGTTACCTATCAAATGTAAGTCTAATGTTCACTGTCCTTTTAGCTCTGTTTTGGTCTCCATCAACGGCTGAGAAAGGCATTGGTTTTAATGTAGCTCAAATAGTTCTTTTCACCAACAAGTCACTCTCTCTGTTTCTCTGCTGTTCTGTTATCATAGCATAGAGTTGATGTTATGAACAATAACTGTTTCTCCACATTATTTTACTAACTAATTTTAACTGAAAGGGACTTCATCATTTAGGGTCATTTAGGCTCCATATTGATCAGATGTAATTGTTGTTACTATCAGACAATGGCACACTGGCTCAGTCTGGCCTGATCAGCAGTACAGATCACTGCAACGTGATTTACTTATTTCTTGGTAAAGATATGACATTGTGTGTAATTATTCTTTTGAATTAGTATTGTCTTCAAGTTGCAATAGCTGATATAATCAATAGTAAATAATCTCAGCTCAGCTTCCTGCTCTCAGCCTACTAATCTGATATTCACCTCATGGGAGACAGCGCGCCCTTGAAAAGATCCATACAACTGTTAGAGTTTCAAACAATTAAAGCGTGTTCACTTACAGAAATAGCATAGAAACAGGACTTTGTGAAATTTGAAATTAGCTCAAATAAATTGAATATCTATGTTTTACTTAGAAAAGGGTCCACAGCATCATTAGAGTTTAATGAGAAGCATCAGCCTACTTCTATATATATGCTATATGTTCCCTGATGATCTAATGATAAAACTGTTTCTATGTAACTGCAAAATTTGCAAACCTTTGTTCATTGTAAAAACCTACACAGAAGCAGCTCCAGCTGACAGCCCAAGGAGACACTGATAAAGAAGCTGCAGCAGAACGAGAATGTGAAATGCAGATGACTAAATATTGTGAATGTAAAGTATGGTGTACAAAAACTTCCACATAATAATGGCTGTGTTTTAGATAACATACAGATCAGTTACAATTACAATCAATGCAGTGATTGTGCTAAAAGACTGAAAGCACTGTGTCATAAAAGGCACAAGCCTTTCAGTGAAGTGAGATTTTGCCATTAACACATAACATCAGTCATATTCAGCTACTACAAAAGATGAAGTTCACAGTCCCTCTAAAGGAGAAAAGATGAACCTTCAAAACATAATAATTGTGCAAAAAAGAAATTAATTTGTAGATAGAGTTTATGAATTCCATGAAATTAAATAACTGCCCATAGATATTTCCTTCCCAAGAAAGAATCCAGGGGCCAAGATGAGAGTGCAGAGTGGCTTCAGTTACCTCAAACCGCATCTCAGATGTCAAGATAAATGTGGAGAACGAGGAAGATCTAATATAATTGGCCATAACAGAAAGACCTTGAGTATTTTGTCTCTAAAAGCCAGCCAAATGAATGCACAGTTTTGAATTAGAAGGGTTCATCTGCTTTGTATCTGCTTTCACTGCCCTATCTTTTATCTCAACCTTGCGTTGAAAAGGATTTAATTGATTTTAGAAGCCAAATTTTCTGAAGAATGTCTTTACAGAATAAACACAGAATGCTGTGCCCTCACCTTATTTATAGTTGCCCCCTTGAAAGGATGCAGCCTCTGAGGAGTACATGTTGACAAGTTCATGGAGTAAACATTGGAGAGGTTACATGCGGATGTGAAGGTGAACAACAGCCGATATTTAATGCTCCTACAATAGCCTTCTCTTTTTCTAATGAAATGTTGGAGGGAGAATATAGCTGTGTCTCTGCAGAGGAGAAGTGGCTAGCCAGGTGAGAATGTTCCACATGAAAACACAAGCAGCAGGAAGAGCTTAATGGAAAATTCAAATATTGCCAATCGTTGTACAGTTGTGACAATGTCACCACAGTGGCATATTAACTGAGCACTACGGATAACCAGGGCTAAGTCCAGCGCAAATCCATCCGCGTTCATTTACCGTGGCCTAGCAACCCCTATCAGCTCAGACCGGAACAGACACGGACTTAGAGCATCAGAAACTTAATAAGCACTTGGTCCCACTTAACACTAAGTGCTACCAGATATGCGTTTAATATCTGCTAGTCCAGGTAGTCCGGAGTTTAAGCTATAAAAATGTCATTTTACGTCTGTAATCCTGTCTATTAGTCTGAGGTTTTAGAGGTCTAAATGTGGCCAACACTGTCACATAAAGTGTACAGTAAGAGGCTCGTTGTACAGATGTTCAGCATGAAAGGAGATGCAATATCACACATCATTTTGCAATTAAAATAACATTTAACTGTGGTACTAACTACAAGTGTTCAGAGAGAGCAGGGAGAGAAGCTTGTCAACATGTGAGATCCTACAGATATGTAAATCTGGAACAGAGCAGCCAAAAGCCATGTATGACTGCACTAATATATACTTTATGTATTCTATTATATAATAATTGGAGAGTAGCTGAACTAGGACTTACCCATTTATGTGTTTTAGAGAGTGTACAAAAAAAGAGGGTCGTTCTGAGTTTTAGGGGAAACAAGGCACATCAGACATCATTTTGTGTAAAGAAAATGAATAAAAATACATTTAAAAGACAAAGTAGTCATCAATTATATCTCAGGGCCGACTATTCTGTCTCTGTATCAAGGCTTCATGTTTTCTTCATGAAAATAAAGTAGCAGCAAAGAAAACTTCACTTGTGTTCCACTGAGGGTCAACATACCTAGCCATATGACGCAGACATAATGTGATGGTTTGGCTATGACAGAAATCATACATATATACATACACACATATCAGACTAACATCATCTCATATTTATTTTAGAATTTGGACAGGGTGACATAACCGAGTGTACGAGGCTAACACTGTAGTGTTATTTTGAGACATCCCAACCTGAATCATTTTTACACAGTCCCTTAGTTCATTTAGAGGTGAATCTAATCAAACGCTTTTATATAAGTGGGTCAAATGTACAATTTAAATATCGTTCCATCTGCTGGTTAAAAAATAAAACTTGCATTGTTTCAAACAAAGCGCTTGTTTGTCTTCAGTTTTAAAGGGATAGAGGGTTGAAATTCCCTTTCTCTCAGCCTAGACATACACAAACAGTGATGCTCCCTTGCTGCCTTTCTCCCCTTCTCCAGCATGCCTCTAATGCGTCCTAATCCTAGCTGAAGACAGACGCGGGTTGTGTGTGTAAGAAATATCTCTTTGCTTTTTCTGCCTCAGTTCATTATTTTTCTTTCTTGTCACTTAGTGTGATAGGTTGGACAGAGGCGCACAGATGAGCACTGAAGACACAGTCACAAGGCCTTAATCTAGTCTTTAATGCGTGACTTCAGAGATGTCATTTATCTTGTGACTGCAGCAGGCGTCCACAAAACTTTATCTCTAATAATATATTGATGGATTAAAGGGGTCAGGCAGGAGACCAGGCAAGAAAAATTGCTTATTGACATCAAAATACAGTGCCCCAAAACCTGATAAACATAGGGACAGGAGAGTGGAAGTCAGAGAGAGAAGGAAAAGAGAGAGATGAGGGAGGGGGAATTGAGTTGGGGTATTGTGAATGTTTGCACCCGGTAATTTCCTTCCTTCACAAGAGCCTCTGGTGGTCTGAGCCCTCGGCTTGATAAAAACCCCAGCCTCTCCTGCTCTCGAGCTAGGCACTGTGCAGTTGCCGAAAGGAAAAAGCTGGTGACTGCTAGGTCATTTCCACGTTTATCTTGACATAAACTCCCCCACTACTACCACCTCAACCCCCCCCACACACACACATACACACACACAACACTGCACCTTATTAATCACACTTAAGTGCCGTGTGAGACTGGAGCACTCGTGCGAAGGCTACTGAAAGAAGAAACCCGAATGTGTGGCATTATCAGGAAAAGCACTGCTGTACAAACTTGGGAGACCACCGGTAGTCTCCTCCATTTTACCATTTCCTCACAGCTTAGAGAGGAGTGTATAGTGTTTTTATCTGAGCAAATAGAGGAGTCTTTAGTCAGCTTGATTTTAGGATTGACTTTAAACACCTTCAGAGGACAATTTGTAGATGGAGTGAACTTATTTATCCAGACATACGGACAAAAGAATAATTTTTCTGAAGAGTAAGAAAAACACTAACATGTCAAACATAAAGCAGAAAATAAGTGTATATCAAAATACACTGGTATTTCTTAAAAATCTTTTGAAGCTGCTGACAAAGAAACTTAGCTTGAAGTTACATTAGCTGACAGACGTTTGTGTAACCGCACTTTTATTGACTTATTATGTCCGTCAGTAAGCCAATCACAAAGAGGAGTGAGGTTTGAATTCTGTGTGCAAATCAAATTACATACAGTCACATAAAGTACACAACTATGAGAGACTTTGACTTCTTCCTGACAGTTCACACACAGTCCCATTTCAGTCATGCAGTAATAGTGTGATTCTGTGCTGTACAGTGTGTACGACAAACACACAGGCCTGCTGCTGTAGGAAGGCAGCCTTCTTTTTTAAATAGTATGGGCATTATACACTAAATTAGTATGAAGCATAAATTCATAGGCGAATCCCTGTCAGTGACCATGCTAAGTGGACTTTCAATTCCAATTTCAAGAATGCCACTCCTGGAAAAGTCTTTAATTACTCAAATCCCGCTCCTCGTGATGGATTGTGATAAACCGGTAGGCTTACTTAAGAAATCTACCAATTCAAAGCATATTTTTCTTCCCCGCTTCATCTTTTGCAGTCCTTGCGTGAAAACCGTGTTTGGAGTCAGTGGCAAGTCGCTCCAATCCCAAATAGAGTCAATTCTAACCCTTCACACACTCTTCCAGTCCAAGAAAATTAATACACTTTACTATTACAAGATAAAGCTATAGGGACATATTACACCGGGCATATCTGCAAGGCTGTAATACTACAGAGTCAGCATTCAATAAAAGACATTTGCAACCAGGCATTTCTCACAACAACACTTGCGAAAGATTTAAAAGCTTCTAAATTAGGTGCAGCTCACGCACGAAAGGTGCCTGGTAAGCAGGACGATACTTACTTAAAATGACAGAGTTGTTTATGAAGGGGGTGCCTCCCTCGCTTCAAGGTGGCATGCAAGAGGAACAGTTTATGATCCACACACTGGGTTATTTAGCCTCAAACAGTGTGCATAATGTTGGGTGACAATCAGCGCACATAACTCACATCAAGTTTTAAGTGATCTCCCACTTCATAACATCAGCCCTTGAATACTGATTGCCCTCTTATCACACCGTTTATCTGATGTGACTTCTGCTTCGCCAAGCCCGAGCTCAAACAGGCACATTTCTAATTTGCGGCATCAGTGTCAGAAAGTTGCGGTGCTGTGGTGCAGGTGTTTAACAATCCTTTGAGAGAAGAACAGAAATGTATTTGCAATAACCCGGTTGCACACTGTTGCAGCAGGGTTTTTTTACGACCAGGACAACTGCCCTTGGAGCCATTAAAAATTTAATCCAGCTAGCGTGCGCACATATAACATATCACCCATTATAACGGCAACTGTCTGCGCGAGACAGGAAAGCTGGCAAAAAGTGAAAAGAAAACAGAGAGGATGAGTTTTCATCCTGTAACAAATCCCCAAGCATCTCTGGCTTTATCACCCAGATACTTTTAAAAGAATGCCGGTGTTTGTGTTCGAGACACCAGCAGAAATGGCTTAGCTAAATTTTCTAATGAGCTAACACCTCATCAGTCACTTTTGTGTTTACTGAGAGATGGTAATAAAGTGTGATCTGAGTTTGGATTGAACTGTGTGTGTGTGTGTGTGTGTGTGTGTGTGTGTGTGTGTGTGTGTGTGTGTGTGTCACCTGAAGGACAGGCAGTGCTCATCAGTTAATCTCCCTCTGGACAAAAAGCCAGGGGGGCTGTAAAGCAGGTTTACAAGCATGTTTGTTGCAAACTAAAACCGCCTGTATTAAACCTAGTAGATCTGTCTCCTGCTGTTACAATAGCAATAAAACAGTAGAGAACAGTTTTCCATAGAGCTTCAAGGTTGCACAAGACTCTAAAACCAAATATACTCAGTATTCAAAAGTAACAATGATAACAGTCACACAGCTGCTGTTTCCGAAGTGACAAAGTCATTGTAAGATGATTACATTCTGCCTGGAATTCACACCGCTCACACATCACTCAGCATCTTTATCGCAATCATTACTCACTCCCGGATGTGCATCACTCCCAAAAACACACTATGAACTGCCCAAACATGAGCACGATGATCGAGACATTATACCTCAATGCGCTGTATTGAAATGACCTACTGCATCAAAAAAAGAACAGCATAATACATCTCAAATTCCACCAGGGAGTAATAAAAACACCAATTTCCATGATGAATAAAATGTTACTCTTTTTGTTGTTAGTCCCAAACAGAGGAAAGCATGGCCAAAAGGGTTGCCACAGTGTAATCTACCTTTGGGCGTTGGTACATTAATTCCATTTTCATATTCAGTGCCCTCCCCCCTCCTCACGCTCAGCCCTCTGCTCCCTCAGAGCAGCAGGCACAGAGGAGGAGGCCCGGGCTACTCCGAGGCCTGGGAATACCCCAGAGCCTGCACACCAGCACTACATAATTCTGGCCTGCCTCATTATTTAGCATGTCACCACTATTTTACATGTTAAAGCCCCTGCATCGCCATCTAATTTATTATAAGAATATAGAATGGGCTAGACTGGAATGGGGTCACTTGCTTTCACACAGCACAGGAAATAAATTCATACAAAGTCAGTCAAGTCAAGGTGAAAATCCATGTCAGCAAGATGCATTTTGTCATTCTTTGGAACAAGAGTATTTGAAAGCAGTGAGACTTTTCCTGCAGTCCATCAACGTCGCCTCAGTTTCCCCTCAGTTCACTGTGAGTATTTAACTACTTTAATCTTTACTTTCATGCAGGGGAAACTCAGGTTCCTGAGCTGAAAGAAGAAGAAAAAAAGAAAATCCAGAGCAGAGTCCTGCCAAGAGTTGAATTGGCTTTGATGAGATTCAGCTCTAATTATTTCTCAGCAATAACAATAAGGACAACAACAACAGAAGACTTAATCCGCCAGTGAGAGGGTCTGATTCTGCTTCCTGGTGACAGTGATTAGGACTAATCTAGGGTTTTGGTGTGTTCACTGGAGAAATGCGATTTTTAATGTTTTGTTTTGTCAGAGTTTTATTTGCACTAAATATATATGTTTATGCAACACTGGGAAGTGCAACCCACATCTTTTGTGGTGGTGATATTCAGCAAATGGGGAAGCGAGGCTACAACTATGGATTCATTTCATTCAGTGAAAAATGCTCACCATGATTTGCAAATGTCATGTTTTGTCCAGAGATGTCAAATCTATACATGTGAAAAGCAGCAGACAGCAAAGGCTAGCCCTTCACAAGTACACCTGCCTCTAGTTTGTATTTGTACCATTGTTGCCTGAGATAATATGATTTGAACTCATTAGGGCTGCAACAGTCAGTGCAATTATTATTATTGTTGAGATACTTTTTTTTCCAGTTGAATCATTTACAATGTCACTAAGTGCAAATAAAAACAAAGTTTCCAGAGACCATGGTGACATCTTCACACGAGGCCCAGAGATATTCAGTTTACTGCCACAGTCTGAAATATATTCACATTATATTCACATTCTAAAGATTGTTTGGTGCTATGCAATGGTGTGATTGCGTAGCTTATCAAAATAGTTACTGATCATTTTCGTTGTTAATCAACTCATCCATTAATTAGCTACACACTTTAACACACTAAACACTTTAGCTGCCGTTTGCGATCTATTCATCATCAGAGCTGCACCTAGCATTTATTTTAGAATTGATTTATCAACTGATTTCTTTCTTATTTCTCATTCATTGTTTGGTCTGTTTCCAGCTCCACATCCCAAAAAGAACATTTTCAAATGTCTTTATCCAATCAACAGTCCAAAACCAAAAGACTGTCTGTTTACTGTCATAACTGACACAACATTAGGCTTTAAGAAATTGATTAGTATTTTGTTTGTTTTTTTGTTTGTTTGTTGTTGTTGTTTACTATTTTGTAATGATTTCAATAAAATACATTTTAGTTGCAGCTCTACCTTAGATAATATCATAACCAGACACAGACACAGACAATACAATCACATCCGCAAATAATTCAGCAACAGTCATTTTAATTCAAGCTATGACTTAAAAAGACTTTTCTTTAATGTTCCAATGTTCCAAAAGCACCTACACAGTTAGTGTAGTGATAATTTTCATTCACTTTGCCACAGTAACAGCCCTCAATCCCCCCAAAACCAACTGAGAAGCAAAGAGGATGGACTGGAAGTGGGAGAAGGGGAGAAGGAGAAAGGCCAGATGTCAGGGCGCTCCAGGAAGAGGACTGCTAAGCGGTGTGAACATTTTTCAAAAATGATGTTTTGTGCCTCAAACATCTTGCTTACAGCAGCAGGGTCTGATCCAAGCATTATGTGCGAATACATCAGTAGCCCTGGACCCCCCTCTCCACAAGCATACAAGCACACACACACACGCACATAAACACACACACGCACACATTTCCTAGTAACTGAAGCTCGCTCCCCTCCTCCCACCCCCGCCACCCTTCTTCTTCTTCTACAGAAGTAAATTATCAAAACTGTGTTTGAAAGTGAATGAAGGGTGACTCGCTCTCTCTCTCCCTTTCTCTCGCTCTCTCTCCCCTTCCCGCTTTGACATCTCAGTTTTTTTTTTCTTTTTTTTTTTTTTCTTACTTGCCACCGTTTCTGGGCTAGGTGATAACTGCCGGTAATAGGATTAACATTGATTTCTTTTTGCAAGAACAGAGATGTGCCAGTTCCAGCTATTTATTGAACTGCCAGCTTTGAACTATGAAAACTGACTGCAGGAAAAGACCTAATGCAGCATTTTAAAGAAAAGAAAAGCCTCTGTGCAATTCTTTCTCTCTCTTTTTGGTTATTTCTTTCTCCTCTGTCTTCTTCTTCTTCTTCTTTTTGTTGTTGCAGGATAAAAGAGAAAATCGGGGGCCTCTGTTCTAAGCTCTGGTAATGACTTTATTGACTTTGTTGTTGATTTTTTTTTTCTCTTTACGCCTCACCAGTCAATATATTTATGATTTGATCTATAATTTGTAAGAGCGTTTGACTTCTCTTTCACCTTGAAATAAAGATCCATATACGCTTTCTTTGTCGACATGGTGTTCCACTGGTTGTGAAGCATTTCTGTTAAACTCTCAACATTTTAGTAACTGAATGTTTAAAATGAGCTACTCATGATCAAATAATTTTATAAATATTTTAGTTTATTAACAACACATCTTTACCTTTGTACAGGTCATTGCTCCTTTAAGTAATTTATATGAACTGAATTGTACATTAATATTGGGACTTTTTTGTTTTGATTGCTTATATTAAGATAAATCATCTTGTGAAATTTCACCACTTGAGTGTGACTCTAAATTAGCTCTGAATGGCTTCATTGATTACTCAGCCATGTCTATTGATGACAGTACTTAAGCAGCTAATGGCTAAAGCCACACAAGTAGTGACTGTTCTGTAATTAGTGACAAGCAACTAATGTGTCATTATACTATGTAGCTCAGCCCGTCAGTCATTTTGTTGCTGTAACTATATAGCTCAATAATGAAAATAATCTTAAATGACTAAATCATTTAACATTTTTGGGATGGTGCGGTGCACTGTGTGTGTATTTAGGCTGCTTTGCCAAATAATTTAGTTAATGCATTTGTCAATAATAAGCACAAGACTGACCTAATAATCCAGATGGCTTTAGATAACATGTTGGATGAAAATAGATTGCAGCTTAGAATTCATTTTTTAATTGTTCTGTCCATAAAAAGGCAGAAAATAGTGACATGCCTATTATCATAGAAAATGTCAAACTATCTGTTTTATTCAACCAGCAGTCTGAGACGCAACATTCAGTGTACACTGAACGAAAAGGAGAAAATGTTCACACTGAAGAAGCTGCACCCAGAGCATGATGTCCGTTCTGAGTCAACAAATAATTCATAGAATTTAATTGAATTTGAACAAAATGTAGGTTAACTTCATAATACCATGTTAATTTGAAAAATTGTTTAAATTACTTTGACTTGAAGGAAGCATATGTGGATGCAGGACACAAAAGTGAGAATGAGTGAGGTGTTGTGTTGCGTCGTGTTGTGCTGTGTTGTGCATGACAGCAGCACCCCCACACACGTCTCTTAATATCAGCTCAGCTGAAACAAGAAACAACTACCAATGTCACTACAAATGCACCCCCTATCCAAACCAGACGCCTGTCAGCCAGCTAATGTCCCCTGACAAAACACGCTGTGAATTAGAATATCCACAAAAGTGAGCGTGTGTGTGTGTGTGTGTGTGAGTGAGTGAGTGAGTGAGTGAGTGAGTGAGAGAGAGAGAGAGAGAGAGAGAGAGAGAGAGAGGTGGAGGGAGGGAAGGGCAATAGAGAGTGAGGGAAAGAACTCATCTGTGTCACAGCCTATCCCCTTGGGCAATCAAGGAAGAAAAAAAAACAGTCATTAGCAACTGGTGGTGCTTGCTCCAGCAAATCGCCGTTAGAGTGAAGATTTATGCAGACTCCTGACTGGAAATGATTTATTTATTTTAGCAGAGGCTGTGAGATCATTAACCTCCGCTGTGTCTCTGGGGAACGACATCTGCGGCCCCCCACACTGCTCAGACAAAAGGCCCCCACGCGTCCCATGGCTTCATGGCTCAGGAGGAGGAGGAGGTGGTGGAGGAGGCCCAGCGGAAGGGCCTGTCTATGAGCCAGAGGGAGACAAGGCCTCTGGTGTGCAAACTGGATCTTTTAGCAATGATCAGGCTCACTTGTAGACATTGCTTTGACATATGATGACACTCTTGGCTGCGTGGTGTTTATGTAGCTGCTTCACGTAAGGTTTGATTTTAGCTTTAATTTTCATGCAGGGAAAAGAATAAATAAAAAAAATCATGGTCACTTTAAAAAAGAAAAGCACAAACATACTCTCAGACATTTAAAGGTCCAGTATGTAAGATTTTGGGAGATCTATAGTGGAAATAAGTAATGTTTATGACTACTCACCTGATAATAGGGAGAGTTAGAATGCACCACCACAGCACCACCAAGTTTCTACAGTAGCCCAGAAAGGACAAACTTTTGCTTTTTTTGCAAGTTTTGTGGCAACCCTAGTTTCTTCTATACACTTGTAAGTCGAGGTTATTATTGGTTGCAATCTGATGCCACACCACTAGATTATATTACTTTTATTTATTTTTCTGCATTTTTCTTTCATTCAGCGCATAATGTGAACAAGATTATCTAACTAGTTTAATCTTAAAGTAAATCCAGATACACTCAAAAAAAAAATGCAGGCCACTTATGCATTTCAATTACATAGAGAATTGCCATCCATTTGAATTACACAGTTTTTATATAAATAAACTAACAAACTTAATGTGATGCAAGTAATAAGATTTATGTAATAGCACTAATAAACTTAAAATGGCTGCATTTATTTTCTCTGTTGGGTTTGGACAAACAAATTGTCTTTAATAATATTTAATGCATAAACCTGGTTACTACTACACTAACATGTAGTGGAAGCACATTGATCTTATTAGTACTATTACATAGATCTTATTACTTGCTTCAAATCAAGTTTATTAGTTAATTTATATTAAAACTATGTAATTCAAATGGATGGAAATTTTCTGTGTAACTGAAATGAGTCCTGCATTTTAAATTTTTCTTTTTTTTTTCTTTTTTTTTTTCAGTGTAGCCTAGCTTGCTAGCTTTTTAAAAATAATATTGTAAATGGAATTTTCCAGTGTAGAAAACAGACGCATCAGAAAACAGGGCATATTTAAAGAAAATAATTACACAGCACATGAATGAATAAGTACTCAATGAGTAAGGTAGATGGCGTACAATGGATTTTGCTGCTGTTCACGATCAGAGCCATATTGACCATAGTAATCCAGAAATGGCTGTCATACACCATAACATGTAAGATTGTCCATCGTGCCATATTGATGTAGCTTGCTAGCATCTGCATTCCAGGCAGAATGCACATCAGGTCTTAAATGTCATACAGGTGAAGACATTTTCAAGGATTACTTAGCAGGATGTAGTGGCACCGATTTTAACCTACTCGCCTTCCTAGCATGAAGGAGAAACTATGGGGGAGCAAAACACTCAAAAAATATAAAAGGCCATATGTAGAGCCACTGCACTGTTTAGTTTGTCCATTCTGGGCTGCTGTAGATACATGGTGCCACAGCATGGCAGACTCTGTGGAAGAGGACCTGTGGTGACCATAAATGTAAAAGACTCATTACGGTAACAAGGACATAACAATTCATTTCAGGTAAGTATATAAAAAATGAAAACATAGTTATGCATGCAATATTCAATTCCTGCTCAATTTTACACCTTTAAATTGCTAACAGTACATAAACAACACTGAGTGGGCATGGGGAGAATGTGAATATTCTGACTTAAGCAACTCACTGAGGTGAATATGATGTGCAAACTTACAGAAACCACACGTATGACGCAAATGTTAAACAACTTTCCAATGTATATCATGCTCAACCAACCCTCATGAAATTACCAAATGCAATGAAATCTCAGTTACATTAAGACAGCATTAATGATCAAGTTAGATGATCCAATGCATATTTTTGGATCCTTTAATTTGATGCAAGTTAAAGAACATGGTCTCTTGATATTCAAAGCATTGCAGATCAGTTCATCTCCAGGTGAAATCACAGTCCCAGTGCTTCCTGTACATCAATACACTGTTAATGACATGTAACACTATATTCATGTCCATCTAATTAGAAAAGTTGAGGAGGTCCTGTACAACTCCAAACTGATTCGTAGTGGAAGGAGAAATTAGAAGGGTGAAGCAAAAGTACAAATCTGAAATTAATCAGGACTTGAACTGAATGAGGGGCAACGTGTGTGTTACCCATGCCTTTTTAAGTATGTGTAATTGAACACTTATGGCAATCTCAGAGCTGCAGCAAAGAGCATCTGCATTAACCCACTGCACCTGGAGTGGAGGAGGACAGATTAATTAAATATTTCCCCATCACCATCCCCAAGCACTGTGATCCTTTAATTTCATTTGATTTTGCACGATCAGAACCATGGTTCGTTTGGAAAATGCTATGAAAATGGATATGGAAGACAAGCCGGAGGGAGATGTAGGTTTGTCAGTTTACTGGAAGTGATGACTGTGCTACAACCTTATCAAGCAAACACTTGAGAGCACAACAAATCAAGATTTTTATTGGGGGTAATAAACTCTAGCATCCAATTGGAGATGAAGAGTACAAATTTATGAGAAATGTTAACGGCAGCGTGATTTTCTCCCCAGATGGTACGATGTTTTTGGATTTAAGGTGTTATTACCATCTAAATATGTACTTTAAACGCATATTTAATCCCCTTGACCATAAATATGTCAGCAATAGAAACATTTCAGAACATCTTTGTTATTAATGTCCATTTTCTGTTGAAAAAGACATACAAAGGTATTGATTTTATTGCAGAAATCTCAACTTTTCACTTAAAACAAAAGATATGAACTTTTTTTTAGGTTACTGTGTCTGGTTCTATAAACAGCTGCACAACCAAAAAATAAAAGAAACAATGAATTCTGGACAAAAATGGAAGCATGTTTCAAATTCAAATAGCAGCACAGTTTTCCAATTTAATAAATGAAGTTGGGAAATATGCAGAATAAGTTAGAAAAAGGGGAGAGAATAATTTGGAATGATGGGAAACAATATGGTATGGTGAGGGTGGAGCGGGATCAGGGATAAACAAACAAACCTTGACAAGGGCAGCGGTGGAGAATCAGCCTGGGGACCAGTGAGGTCTGCAGTCGGGTGCAGACAGCCCTGTTTGAGAGGGGGGCTTGCCAAGTACCGACCCTGAACTGCGGCACTCTGGTGCTGCCTGGCTGCACTAAGCAGTGGCTGCCAGCATGCGCTGATTTATCAGGGGGGCAACGCCAGCCGCCACTTCGCTCTCCCTCGTGCCCTCCCTTTATAAAGAGCCTCCCTGACGGCTCTGATAGTGCAATCAGGGCTACGGCAGAGCCAAGGCAATTTCTCCTTCACTCTTTGATAACCCCATGCCTTATTGAAAGCCAATAGCAATGGCAGCAACAACAACTCAATTGGAAAGAGTTGCTGCATTTTGAAGGGGGAAAAAGGTTACGCCTTGACAAAATGAGGGGGGAGTAAGGGATGTCTATCTCACTTTATGTGAAAGACTCATTGTCCTCCAACAGGTGGCGTGATTCCTAAGTGACCACTGTCCCTCTGCTAGCTTGTCGTGGGGACTGTCAAATGTTTTTTTTTTGTTTTTGTTTTTTTTCATCATTGAAATTCTGACAGAATAGCTAGAGCTCACATATGACTTTTGCTCCATGTTGAGCAATGAATAACAATCTAAGGCCATGCTAGTGGATGTGTGAGGCTGTACTTAACAGTTCTTTGAACTGAAGGCTAGCATCAGCTACCATGCCTCACAGTAACAGTGCCGACATGCTGGAGTGGGTGAGGTCTAATAGGTATATAAAAATCAGTGGGAAACCAAATGTATTATAATTCATTGGGAGGAGTACATAAATCTTTCATGTGTTAAATTTCATGACAGTACCATGGATGTTTCCAGTAAAGTTTTTTGACAATAAGATTTTAAGTTGAGTAAGTGAAATTTTGACTAGCCGGTGGTGATACTATGAAAGTCACTAGAATTCATCATCTGGGGACCTTGAATGCTTGTCAACAGTTATTTGGGCAACTTTGGCTCAGAGGGCTGAGTCCATGCAGTCTATGATGGAGTAAACTGAACCCAAATTTTCTCCCAATGTTTAAGGATTTAAGGCAATATTTTAAGCTACTTTGCAGAGTAGGGCACTGCCATTAGTGTGTGAGTTTGTGTGAAGTAGAGGCAAATTGTAAAGTGCTTTGAATTAAAGTGCTATATGAATGAAGCCATTTAACATTTTATTCTGAACCAAAGTGGTGAACTGATCGACTGACATGCCGTCTCTAAAGCCATGATGTTAGCATGGCTTAAAAAGACAATTTGACATGAAAAGAAGAACTTTGCATTATAACAACCAAGTTACAAGCATTATCAAAAGATGGCCCGTGCTACTTTGTCTCTTGTCTGAATTTGTTCAGTTCCTCCCAGATGTAAAGCCTGAATAGTTAATTGAGACCTAGGCAATGGCTGTTCACAAACTTCTGACACAATATTTGGTCCTTTTTTTGGTCCCTAAATTTGTCTGAAAAGAAGCACGAAAGCAGTATTCAGGGCATGTCATACAGAGATTTTTCTTCAAAGATATTTCTTTCATACAGTTAACACTTCATGAAAATAAAAAGTGAAATAAAAAACATTTTTAGTCCACAGGATCTTCATTATTGAAGTGGGTGGAGGTTTTGAATAAATCCATTCCATATCAGGTTTTAATTGTAACAAATCTGATAAAAAAAATATTGATAGATTTTTGCTTAAAGTTGTTCTTGACTGTTTCAATACTTCAAAAATACAAAATTTCAGTGTAAAATTGTTCAAGGCTGTTGTACATTCATCTGCTGTCAGCTGAACGAAAGAACAAAAACAAGTCAGCTAAGTATCATTTACAGCCGTTGCCTATTATTTATCATTCTCATTTTCACTCCGAGGTATGTATGTCAATGTAAGGCATTCAGTGATGCAGCAGGGTGTGGTACATATAACACACTTGGTACACTATGTATTGAAGAAGCCATACTTATGCTCTTAAAGTGAAAGAATGCTGAATAATTGCAAGACAAATAGACTTGGTCGAGGTTGGATGTTGATGGTAAAGAGTGAAGCAGTTTCAAGAGATGATGGATGAGGACAAAAAGTCACACATCATCAAGACAATGTAGAGCAGAAGGTTTCACAGAGTCAACAAGTTCCAAATGATTATGAAATTACAAAATTCTATGGTGTCTTAGAGGTTGCTAAGGATAAGAGCATAGCATAGTATCAACAGGTTACACAGGCCAGACGAGGTTTCAGAGTGTGACAAGCTTGCAGAGGATGAGCTTTACAAGAGGATTGAAAAAAATGCAGCATTTATGTTGTTGAGGCATTACTGTGAGTACAACCACAGTGCAACAACTTGGCCTTTCTCTGAGGTGTCATGTTATTGCCTGATAGCTGGATGTCACTTTTGTATTAGAGATCAAGGCTCCATTTGCAATACGGGTCAGTGTGGGCTAAATAGTTACCCAAAACACTTAAATACAGAAATCAAACATCATTTGATAGTCAGTGATAATCATTGAGGACAAGTATTCAAGGGCTTTAAATGCCATCTGTTCTTACAGCTTACTCCAAATGTACAATGTACAACTTTAAGTTAAGCAGTAGTCCTCTTTACAGCTACCAGAGTTTTGAAATAATTAAAGCAATGACAACATGTTTTGTCTTTTATGACTTTTAATACCCAACCCACAATGATGCATGTACATGTATAGTGTCCAATTGCTGTACAAAAGCTTCCTCTCAACTCAGCTTTTGTAGTCGTGAAAATCACGACCGTCTCAGTGGCAAAAGTAGTGAAACGCTATTGTCCGAAAAGCTCTAAGGAAGGAGGTAAAGATGCTTGATGGTTGGGCTGGATGGTGGAGAATACAAAGTGTGTGATATGGACAACAGAGGCCGTGATCGTGTCCCATCTCATATCCACAGTCACTTTTCATTTTACAACCATGACCACCATCTTTCCCTAACCTTAACCCAGTCACTTTATTTGCCCATTAACTATTTGTGTTAATGGTAGCGAGGAGGTGTGTTCAGATATCAGGCTGAGGAATGTAAAAGGAACAAACAGCAGGAGATGAGTTAGTGTCTTCTCTTTTCTGTTCCATCTCTGAGTCTGATTATTAAAGTTGATCTCTGTGCCTACCTTGGGATCAGGGAAATATGAATTAATATTAACTAATATTTTATATGATATCATTGAAACCCCTGATTAAATGTCATCTTCTTGTTCTTCGTGTATTGAGATTGCAGTAGAAGCGTTAGAGGGAGCAGAGTTGAGCGCTAGTTTATTCAGTGAGGTGTGAAAGAAAAGACAGAAAGATGATAAACATCAGAGAACAGATGTGATATTGTAGAAGGTGGAGGGACACTTATGTGCTAGATCACCCCTTATCATGGTACAAAATGACAAGAATCAGATAAGACCCTGATTTATGACATCAATACAGAGTAGATATTGAAACAGATATTGCTTTTTTGTTTGTTTATTTTATTTATTATTTAGCTATTTATTTCACAAAGTATGATCATATGAACTCATACAGTAGTCTGCACATCCAGAAGTAGGCTCTGTACTTTTAATGGATGTAGTTATGTGTAGTGATAATGTGCACTGAATAGAATAGAAGGTGCTGAGATGACTGAGGCAAAGGGTAACTCCTCTGCATAAGTAGGGAATTAAATAAAGTTGTTGTTGTTGTTAAACTTTATTTTCACAAACTGTTTATTTACACATTAATATACTTGTAGACAAGTTTGAAGCTGTGTAAATGTCAAAACTGGTGAATACATGCTCAGTGTGAAGGTTTCATTCTTGGTGTTGAAATATCAGCTTGACAAAAAACATTCTTAACTCAGTGCCAGCTTACTGTATCTCTCATGGTCTTCATCAGGAGACTTTTTGCTCCGTTGTCCTGGAGAGCGAAGAATAATAAATAGATAAGAATAAATAAATACTTCATTGGTAAAATTGGATTTTGTGTTAGAGCCGTGATGTATTTTATTGTTGTTGTATTATTAATATAATTAATATCATCATTATATATCATTATATCAATAACGGTTTTAATACCTGTTACAGTAGAGTTACAACACAAACACTTCAAAATGTATGTCCTTACAACTAAATTCAAACGTTTTACAAACATTCATTAATAGTTAAGACAGTGCTTATTAATGCTATAAGGCCAGTTCAAGTGCAAAAATAATGAGACCTTGGCTGTGAGATAATAAGATGTCACATTTCAGGAATATTGTACAAAGTTACATGAAAAGTTCTTTTTTCCCAGTGTGTTTGTGGTGTCTGCCTCACCAGGTCCTGGGCTAAGCACTGATCCTCACTTATTCCACATCTATCTAAACTTGGCTGTCCTGTGGTGAAGCAGCCGTTATGCCGGTTTGATCGACTTCAGGGGGCCTCAAGGTCACAGCACAATGCAATTCTGAGGTGGAAATCCTAGGTCTTATCAGAATGACCTTCAGCACTGCTGATACTACTGATTCCACAAATACAACAGTCCTTTGCTTCCTAAACAGCAGCAATATGGTTAATTCTTTAGGACTTCTTTGAAACAAGAGAACGCTGTGGTGACTAATGAATGAAGTCATCTTTTATAGTCTCACATTGGATGTTTTTGCCAGTCAGTGCAGGATCGACTTTATTTGATTTGAGTGCTTATCACATTATTGATACAGTTTTGAGTTGTGATCACTGATCCAACACATCTACTTTTTGATATTGGATATACACAATAGTAGTTTAACTGTAATAGTAGCAGTAGGTTATTTTCAGAGATAAAGATGATCATTTTAAAATGTCAAATCCTGCTGTATGCAACATATATATATAGTATATAGAGAGTATAATAAAGTAATTTAGCTGGTGGTTGGTGATTTGATTGAAGAACAAATATTGTTTTTATTTACTTAATTATTTATTTCACTTTAATCTGATTTGATTTTGTCAAGTACACATGAGGCTGCATGCATTTCACTTTTCTTAAAACTGGGACAACATATTCTGTTTATTGTGTAAACTGAAATGAATGCAAATAATTAAAACTGTTTCTAAAGCAGTGTTCTCACACTGGAGGACAACCTTTATATTCATAATATTGAATCTATTCTGAACTGTAAAAGTGCATGAAACAAGTTTTTGATAACACTCCAAACAGCGTACATTTCATTCTCAGCAGCTGTAATGGCAGTGGCAGCAGCTGTGGTATAGTAGCAATAGCAGCAGTATCTGTGGCAGACTCCCATATTTAGTCAGGTATGAGCCTCATTTAATGCTCAAGGACCATTCTTTTGAAAAGGAAGAGTAACATAACATACCCCTCTGTCAAGCAGCTCCTCCATCCATCGGCAGCAATCGCTGCAGAGTGACTGCTTCTCCCTATATAACTTTGTCATATTGTAATAACAATGCGTGTCATTGAAGAGCCGGTGGTTTCAGTGTCAATCCAGCATTTCTGAGTCCACTGTAAGGCCTAAGTACAAATGAATCATGCAATAGACATTTCAAAGGCTTACACTGTACACTAACTCTAGCAGGGTTAAGAGCACTACCTGAAGTTCCCACTTCAGCGTCAGTGAAAATGCTGTGTCACCTCAACAGGTGGTCGGATGGATTAGTGGTGTTCCCACAGTATGTCTGTGCAGACGTGGAGAAGCTGCACAATGCAGACGATTTGCTAATGTGTCTGTCGTTTGGAAGCTAAAGTTCAGCCATGTTTTGAAGATTAGCTTCAGGGTAACACTGAAAATCTGTGAAAATCTGACACTCCTGCTCATTTGTGAAATGTAGCGTCAGTAGTGTTCATTTCTGTTATGATGAGCAGAAATGAGACAG